>NC_060178.1:57659659-57798104 GCF_021184085.1 Oncorhynchus gorbuscha
CCTACAGCCCTTCATCCTGTCAATGTCTCTTTCTTTCTCTCTCTTTCTTAGAGTTGCCTCATACTGATGCCAACTGTAAAATGTGCTCATACATCTCCATGCTCCATTACAGTCTATCTATTCATCTGCTTTCCATCAGAATCAAAAGTAGCATAAAGAATGTATAATTGAATTAATCTGTCATTTCAGAGACATTGAATAACTTTTTTTTGGGGGGGGGGGTCTTTTATGCTCAGCATAGTGAAAGTATAAAATGACTGAATGATCGATCACATTAAGTTTCAGTCACTAACTCCATTGTTCGTGATCTAGTGAGTGCCTAACAAAGGGAAAATGAGGCCCCCCAAAAATAACAAGCTATCCAGGTTTGCCTGGAGACCACACTGGATCATCAGTAGAGGACGACTAGATGAACTGAAAGACAGCACAGCCCTCAGGGTTCGAAAGACCTACTGAGAGAGGTGACAGATGTGGTCTGGATCTTATAGAAATCAGATTGAGCCATCTCTTTGAGGCAAGTGGTAGTGGGTTATCGCTTCAGATGTCTGAGTCAGACAGACTGGAGAGCTTCATGCAGGCCCACAGCGGCTGACTCACAGCTCAGAAGCATGATGGAGGAAAATAAAAACAAACCCTCAAAAGTAGGAGAGGTGGTGTGTGGTGTGTTGTGATGGGTACATGACCTGGATGTGTGTGGTTTTTACTCAGCTTAGTTAGTCAACTAAAGGTGAGAACTCACTTCAAATCCTCTGAACAAAGACCTAAACACACACACACGCACGCGCAAACACAGTTTCCCGAGGGATTTTACCTGTGGTGCACGATATAAGTGATGATGGAGGCGAAGAGGCAGAGCAACATGACGGCCGTACAGGCATACACGACCGGGTGCAGAAACTCCCCAGGGTACGGGGGGAAAGACAGCACCTTCTTCAGATCCTAAATGAGAAAGAGAGAGAGAAACATTAATTGTTTAGAAACAATGTACACGACTATGCAATTGTACTCAATGTTTCGGCATAATCTGCATAACAATAAAGTTATTTGAATCGAATTCAGAGAGAGAGAAGAGATGGAGAGAGAACGAGAGACAGTTGGGGGAAGTAATGGAGAGGAGAGAGAGAGAGAGAGAGAGAGAGAGAGAGAGAGAGAGAGAGAGAGAGAGAGAGAGAGAGAGAGAGAGAGAGAGAGAGAGAGAGAGAGACAAATTGAGACAAGTGGCCACAAGAAAAGGGCAACCAGTGAAGAACAAACACCATTGTAAATACAACCCATATTTATGTTTATTTAGTTTCCGTTTTGTACTTTAACTCGCACATCGTTACAACACTGTATATAGACATAATGACATTCAAAATGTCTTTATTCTTTAAGAACTTCTGGGAGTGTAATGTCTACTGTACATTATGATAGTTTATTTCACTTTTGTTAATTATCTACTTCACTTGCTTTGGCAATGTTTAGTTTCCCATGCCATTAAAATACCTTGAATTTAATTGAGAGAGAGAGGGAGAGATAGAGAAAGAGAGAGAGGGAAATACATCAGGGTCAGACAAAACAGACATGGTATCATATTTCACATAACATGTAGACAAACAACGTACAAGAAAACGGTTCACCCTCAATGGATGAAAATACATGAACATTATAGCTGACCGTCTGCAGCTTCATAGTCATTGTATCATTTCAAATCCAAAGCACTGGAGTACAGAGCCAAAACAACAAGCATTGTGTCAACTTATGGAGCTCACTGAATATGGATAGTGTGTAAAGATTTAGTTGGGTATATATGGATTTTTCTAAGCAGGAGGCTACTGGTTTAATCCAGTAAGGCATTTGACGAGTAGTTTTGATTGGTTCAGTGAAGATAGTAAGTTGTGCTGTCAAGTGGTAAATGTTTGAATATGGTGTAAAGGCTCAGGGGCTAAGAGTCAGAGCTAGTCTCAGTTACCATTATAGCCTCAGTGATGAGGATGGTGATGGTGATATGTCCAATAAGACACTTTGACCCTGAGAACTTGCCCTTCTATGTAATCGTAACCCCTCTGGACAGACAAAGGTCCTGTCGTTTACACATTGCCATTACGAAATCGGAGATTTGCAGTTGTACGTGCAACCAGTTCTCTCTCTTTTCCTTTCCCTCTCACACTCTCTCCCCATCTTTCCACATACAGATCCTCACGCTCTCTCTCTCTTTTGCCCTCTTTTTCTCTCTCCCTCTCTTCAGCTTCCTCTCCAGCCCTATTTTCTCTCACTCTCCTTCCCTGCCCTGCCCTGCCTCTGCCTCTCTCGGTTCAGGCTCCATTAAACTGACTGGTGATGTTCTGAGTGGTCGTCTCTCCCTGTCACACTGTTACATATCTGTAAGAGATCTAGATCAGCCTCTGGTCACAGCCCTCCATCCCTCAAATTTCCCCTGCTCTTCTCTCCCCTGACTGGGCCTATTAGTGCTCAGCACACAGGGCAGCAGAGGTCACGGGCCCCTACAGGCCCCTGAACAAGCCTGTGGGTGAGCCCAGGGAAAGGATTCTGCATGGCTGGTCAGGGAAGTTGTGATAGAGAAGGACAACTGTGTAGAATAGACTTACAGCCATGAACACACACAGCCCTGGGAGACAGCCCCGTTCACTACCACGTATCTTCTATCTGTAGATACCTCGGCAGCGGTGCCCATTCAGTTCTACTGATGTGATGATCACAGTGCAGCCAAATCAATGGCGCTAGCTTCCGTGTGTCTTGATGGAAGGGATGTGAAAACATCGCTCCAACCCTCCTATCCCATGCAGTTGATGATCACAGTGCAGTCAAATCAATTCGAGCTATGCCAGCTTTCAGATTTCTTGATGTATATGACGTGGGAAAAATCATGTTTACCCAGCCCTGAAAGAGAAGCAAACCATTCCCAGAGAATGACGCACATACTGTAGTTGTCACGATAATGTGTGTGTTCTCGTTGTAATGTGACAGCACAGTAACGCCTCTGTGTGTGGCCCTGTAAAGGGCAACATATGCTTCCAGATGTGTAGCACAGATGTAGGAGAGATGCAACTCTATGTTGAAACGTTCTCGATGAGCATCTGCGACTTTAGTAATGTGACATTAAGAGTGAGATTCATTCTGATTATCCATCTCCCCAGGAGCGCTACGTATGTTTTGTCCATTCGGAGAACACATTGACTTGATTATTTGCGTGACATCATTTTTTTGGAGGGGACCATTGTTCATCTAGTAATGAGCATTAACGAAATGTTTGGAATTCTGTGAGTTGCTTGTCTTTCGGTTGCCCAGACACAAAATGCACACTAGAAATTAATGGTGTAACAATGTATTATGTCATTTTTATTGTAAATAAGAATATAATATTTCTCTATAAACACTTTAAGTGTAACTGACAGCTTTTTAGCAACATGAAATCTCATTCAAATCTGATCATCAAATAAAATGGTATTTGTCACATGCGCCGAATACAACAAGTGTAGACTTTACTTATTTACAAGCCCTTAACCAACAGTGTAGTTCAAGAAGAAGAAAATACTTACCAAGTAGAATAAAATAAAAAGTAATAATAAAAGTAACACAATAAGAATAACAATAACGAGGGTATATACAGGGGGCACCGGCACCGAGTCAGTGTGCAGGGGTACAGGCTATTTGTGGTAATCTGTACATGTAGGTGGGGGCGAAGTGACTATGCAGGTAACAAACAAGCAGCGAGTGTACAAAAAGAAGGGGGGGGTCAATCTAAATTGTCCGGTGGCGATTTTATGAATTGTTCAGCAGTCTTATGGCTTGGGGGTATGGCTTGGGGGTAGAAAATATTGAGGAGCCTTTTGTTCCTAGACTTGGCACTCCGGTACCACTTGCCGTGCGATAGCAGAGAAAACAGTCTATAACTTGGGTTACTGGAGTATCTGACAATTTTATGGGCTTTCCTCTGACACCCCCACGAAGAATGTCACTTTTTCTTAAAATGTTCTGACAAGCAAGCACATAGAGATAGTAATTTTCACATTTTCATAAATTCTTAGAATGATTGGGAATTATACTGAACAAAAATATACAACATGTAATGTGTTGGTCCCATTTTTAATGAGCTAAAATAAAAGATCCCAGAAATGTTCCATATGCACAAAAAGCTATTTCTCTCAAATTTTGTGCACACATTGAGCATTTCTCCTTTGCCAAGACATCAAAAAGCTGATTAAACAGCATGATAATTACACAGGTGCACCTTGTGCTGGGGACAATAAAAGGCCACTCTAAAATGTGCAGTTTTGTCACACAACACGTTGCCACAGATGTCTCAAGTTTTGAGGGTACGTGCAATTGCCATGCTGACTGCAGGAATATCCAACAGAGCTGTTGCCTGAGAATTTAATGTTAATTTCTCTACTATTTCTCTACTATAAGCAACCTCCAATGTTGTTTTAGAGAATTTTGCATTACGTTCAACCGGCCTCAAAACTGCAGACCATGTGTAACCATGCCAGCCCAGCCCACCCATGGCTGCACCCCTGCCTAGTCATGTGAAATCCATAGATTAGGGCCGAATTAATTCTTTAAAATTATTGCATGTTGCATTTATATTTTTATAGAGCTCAATAGTGAGTAGAGCGCAATAGTGAATTTGCGAACGCGAGAGATATGCTAACTGGATAACAGTCGTTCCCGAGTTCAGTATAGCTTGCTAGCTAGTTAGCAAAGCGATTCACATTTCTTGCTAGCTAACCAAATGACACCTGCATCTCTAGCTGTGTAGCCACCAAAAAAACGTTATGAGGGGAAAATTCAGTATCACCCACACCTGTAATGACATGACATCCTCTAAGCAGCTGGCTAGCTATCTAGCTAACATTAGGCTTAGTGTTTTTAGCTTGCTACATAAATACATATGCTAGCCTTCACAGCCTTAGCTACATTTGTCCATTTTTGTCCAAAATATTGAGTATTGAGCCATATATTTTGGACTGCCAAGGAATCTATTGGAATCTATTGGAGGCTATTTTGTAAATGACATCGCCAAAGTCGAGGATTGGTAGGATGGTCAGTTTTACAAGGGTATGTTTGGCAGCATGAGTGAAGGATGCTTTGTTGTGAAATAGGAAGCCAATTCTAGATTTAACTTTGGATTGGAGATGTTTGATATGGGTCTGGAAGGAGAGTTTAGAGTCTAACCAGACACCTAAGTATTTGTAGTTGTCCACGTATTCTAAGTCAGAGCCGTCCAGAGTAGTGATTTTGGACAGGCGGGTAGGTGCAGGTAGCAATATATACTTAGTTGGACCTGCATTCAGTACTAATTTAAGGTCAATAAAGTTTTTCTGTAATACAATGAAGGAAGACTGTAGTTCAGATAGAGCCTGGTCAACCGTGGGGGCAATAGCATACACAACAGTATCGTCATCTTAATTTACAAGTCGATATTGTTAATGTAAACACTAAAAAGTACTAGACCCAGAATCAACCCCGGAGGGACACCTTTTGTAATATCCAGGAAACCTGATTTAACATCATAAGTAGAAATACATTGAGTTCTATCTTTCAAGTCATTGTTAAACCAGTTACATGCAGACAGTTTAGAAAGGGGAAGATAATTATATACACTACCATTCAAAAGTTTGGTGTCACTTAGAAATGTCCTTGTTTTTTAGTTGAAAAAATAAGTTGCAAAGAAAAAGCCATATCTTAGACTGGCCAATAGAGGCCAAAAAATAAGAATGGCAAAAGAACACAGACACTGGACAGAGGAAGTCTGCCTAGAAGGCCAGCATCCTGGAGTCGCCTCTTCACTGTTGAAGTTGAGACTGGTGTTTTGCGGGTACTATTTAATGAAGCTGCCAGTTGAGAACTTGTGAGGTGTCTCTTACTCAAACTAGACACTCTAATGCACCGGAGCATCCCACTCCTCTTTCTATTCTGGTTAGAGCCAGTTTGAGCTGTTCTGTGAACGGAGTAGTAAACAGCGTTGTACGAGATCTTCAGTTTCTTGGCAATTTCTCGCATGGAATAGCCTTCATTTCTCAGAACAAGAATAGATGTTTCTGGCCATTTTGATCCTGTAATCGACCCACAAATGCTGATGCTCCAGATACTCAACTCATCTAAAAAAGGCCAGTTTTATTGCTTCCTCAATCAGGACAACAGTTTTCAGCTCTGCTAACATAATTGCAAAAGGGTTTTCTAATGATCAATTAGCCGTTTAAAATTCTAAACTTGGATTAGCTAACACAACATGCCATTGGAACACAGGGTTGCTGATAATGGGCCTCTGTACGCCTATGTAGATATTCCATGAAAATAATCAGCCATTTCCAGCTACAATAGTCATTTACAACATTAACCATGTTTACACTGTATTTCTGATCAATTGTATGTTATTATAATGGACAAAAAAAGTTTTTTTCTTTCAAAAACAAGGACATTTCTAAGTGACCCCAATGTTTTGAATGGTAGTTTAGGTCACAAGGGTCACCAAATTTGTAAAGGGGGAGAACATGGGATCTCTTCCAAACCTTGGGGATAGTACCACATATAATCATCAGGTTAAAATATGGGTTAATGATTTAGAAATCAGTGGGTAGAGAGCTGCAGCAAAAATGGATCAAGAACATCACAGAGTAAATAGTTGAAATGCAAACAAAGATTCACTAGAAGTTGACAGGTTAACCATCGAATTAGCTAGAGGCTGGCAGAGAAACGAGCAGTCGATTGACTGACCAGGGTCAACTGTGACCACCCTGAATTTTTCTGAACCGTCTCAGTGCTTCTCCTTCCAATAGGGCTCTTTCCCTTTAATTCCCAATTAAATAGCCAGCATCAGCTGTGCAAAAGTAGGGTTGTGATGGAGACGTGAATGAGGATGTGTTCAACCCTCAGTTCCCGATGCTTCTCTATTCCGTTTGTTTTGTTGCCTTTAAACTTGTGTTTTGTAGCCTAATAGAGTTTACCCAAGATCGGATCCACTCTTTGCGTCTGTGGACTACACCTCTCTGTTCTTCGTGGCCTTTCTCAGTTGGCGGATTGGCTTGTCTGACTACAACATTCCCGGGACCACCCATACGTAGAATGTATGCACACATGACTGTAAGTCGCTTTGGATAAAAGCGTCTGCTAAATGGCATATATTATTATTATTATTACAACCTTTTTGTATACGGTATTTCATTTGTTTTGATGTGATGTATACTGTGATGATTTATGTAGTTAGTTGTAGTTGAGGACTTAGTAAGAGTTGATACGCTTTAAGCTTCTGTGGTTAAATGATTGTTATTGATTGTATGATTAATCCTGGGTTTACGCTACACTTGAATGAACGGACAAACATTGCATGACAAAGGTCCCTTGAGTTCCCTGAACTCCTTTACCGGGCTGGACTCTTTTTAGGCCCGAGGTACAGGACTTTTCTGGATGAACCAGAACTCGTGGTTGTCACAATTATGAGTGAAGAGGTGTGGAGTCAGGCGCAGAAAGCAAAGATGTGGGAAAAACAACACGCTTTAATGTCCCGAAACACAACATGTACAAAGTGAAAACACAAATGAACAGAAATATAACCGGTCAGCGTGTAACCCAAAATACAACAAAATACACTCAACCAACAAAACAGACGAACATCATTACAGAATCACCCACCACGATTCACAGACCGAGCAGCGTGTGAACTGGCAGGAGCTAAAGGAGGACGATATGGACGGCAGAAGCAGGGATTATACGACGTGGGAAGAAATCGACAGGTGGGCAGCCGACCCAGAGCGAGTGCAAGAGCCCGCCTGGGATTCCCTACAGCAATGCGAAGAGGGCTATACACGGATGGAATCGAGAAGGAAAGCATTGCTATACAGAGCGAAAACTGAAGGTAACAGGGGAAAGCGCAGAGAGAGAGTGGCTGAGTCAGGAAACAGACCTGAGCCTACTCTCCCTGTTAATCGTGAAGAGCAGTTGCAATGGGAGAGAATGCATCATTTGGAGATTTGGACATGGGAGGAGGAATTAGACGGTCAAGGACCCTGGGAGCAGCCGGGAGAATATCGCCGTCCCAAGGAGGAAATAGAGACAGCTAAAGCGGAGAGGCGTATGTATGAGGAGGCAGCACGGCGACGCGGTTGGAAACCGGAAAGTCACCCCCAAAAAAATATTGGGGGGGGGCTAAAAGGGAGAATAGTTATGCCAGGTAGGTAGAAACCTGCGCATACTCCCTGTGCTCACCGTTGGGCTAGAGAGACCGGGCAGGCACCGTGTTATGCTATGGAGCGCACGGTGTTTCCAGTGCGGGTGCAGAGCCAGCTGCGACACATACCAGCCCTTCCTATTCGCCGGGCTAGAGTGGGCATCGAGCCAGGTAAGCTTGGGCAGGCTCGGTGCTCTAGAGCTCCAGTGCGCCTGCACGGTCCGGTCTATCCAGAGCCACCTCTACACACCAGTCCTCCGGTAGCAGCTCCCCGCACCAGGCTTCCTGTGCGTGTCCTCGTGCCAGTACCACCAGTTCCAGCACCACGCACCAGGCCTCCAGTGCACCTCGCCTGTTTAGCGCAGCCAGAGCTTTTCTCCTCTCCTGCGCTGCCGGAGTCTCCTGTCTGTCCAGCGCCACCAGTGCTCCCAGTCGGCCCAGCGCGTCCAGTGCGCATCGCCTGTTCAGCACAGCCAGTGCTTTTCTCCCCTCCTTTGCTATCGGAGTCTCCAGCCTGTTTAGCGCAGCCAGAGCCTTTCTCCTCTCCGGCGCTGCCGGAGTCTCCTGTCTGTCCAGCGCCACCAGTGCTACCAGTCGGCCCAGCGCGTCCAGTGCGCCTCGCCTGTTCAGCGCAGCCAGAGCTTTTCTCCTCTCCTGCACTGTTGGAGTCTCCCGCCTGTTCAGCTCAGCCAGAGCCTTTCTCCTCTCCTGTGCTGCCGGAGTCTCCTGTCGGCCCAGCGTCACCAGTCTGCCAGGATCCACCAGAAGTGCCAGTCTGCCAGGATCCGCCAGAAGTGCCAGTCTGCCAAGATCTTCTAGATCGGCCAGACAACCTTAATCATCCAGGTCCACCAGCCAGCCAGGATTTACCGGAGCCTACTACCTGCCTGAGCTTCCTCTCAGTACTGAGCTTCCTCTCAGTACTAGGCTCCCTCTCTGTACTGGGCTCCCTTTCAGTACCGAGCTTCCTCTCAGTACCGAGCTTCCTCTCAGTACCGGGCTTCCCCTCAGTACCGGGCTTCCCCTCAGTACCGGGCTTCCCCTCAGTACCGGGCTGCTTCGGTCCCGGGCTGCCCCTCTGTCCCGGGCTGCCCCTCTGTCCCGGGCTGCCCCGCTGTCCTGAGTTGCCCCTCTATCCTGAGTTGCCCCTCTATCCTGAGTTGCCCCTCTGTCCCGAGTTGCCCCTCTGTCCCGAGTTGCCCCTCTGTCCCGAGTTGCCCCTCTGTCCCGAGCTGCCCCTCTGTCCCGAGCTGCCCCTCTGTCCCGAGCTGCCCCTCAGTTATGTGGGGATCAGGGTGAGGACTATTAGGCCATGGTCGGCGGAGAAGGTGGATTATCCTAGGACGCGAAGGGGAGGAACTAGGACATTTATGGAGTGGGGTCCACGTCCCGAGCCAGAACCGCCACCATGGACAGACGCCCACCCGGACCCTCCCTATGCTCTTGAGGTGCGTCCCGGAGTCCGCACCTTAGGGGGGGGTTCTGTCACGCCTTGGTCATTGTATCTTGTGTTTTTGTTATATGTTTGGGTAGGCCAGGGTGTGACATGGGTTTATATGTTGTTATTTCGTATTGGGTTTGTATTAATTGGGAGTGTGTATTATTAGGGGTGTGTCTAGTTAGGCTTGGCTGCCTGAGGCGATTCCTAATTGGAGTCAGCTGATTCTAGTTGTCTCGGATTGGGAACCGTATTTAGGTAGCTTGAGTGCGCGTTGTATTTCGTGGGTGATTGTACCTGTCTTAGTGTTAGTCACCAGATAGGCTGTATTAGTTTCTCGTTTGTTGTTTTGTATTCTCAGTTATTTCATGTACAGCATTTTCTTCATTAAATGTCATGAGTAACCTACACGCTGCATTTCGGTCTGACTTTCTACAAACTATAATATAATAACAAACAACAGACGAAGATCATTACAGAGGTGTTATATTATTATATGTGTGTGTAATCATTTGTTGGTAATACAACCCACGCAAAAGAATACAGTTGTTTTTGAAGTTCTTTCCAATGTTTTAAGGGTTTATGAAAAGTTTATTTACATCCTGACTTTTACATAAGTCCTTTGTATTGGTGTGGGACTCATTCCCTCCCAAACCAAAAGGAGAAACCAATGTTTTCTCTGGTAGGCACAACCTACCTGGCACCCCTATAAATAATAACCTCAAGTCAAAACAGTTACACAACTACACCACCGTTTCTCTGAAAAGAAATGCCTGCAGAGATCAAAGTATGATTAAAAGCATCACTTATGCCATTTCATCTAAGTTATAACGCCAGAGTCAGATAGAACTTGCTTAGGCAGGGAAGAAGAATTTGTACACTTCAGTGCATTTACTGTTTTCCCAAATGTTGAAGTACCACCAGCAGAGTCAGAGCTTCAAAGGTAGCTTGATTTAGCTTTCTTAATACGTCTGTTTAGCTTTCTTAGTACATCTGTTTCTCAACTGTCTGAAAGATTGACAGTCCACTACAGAGTCAGTTTTCCTTGCTTTGGCCCAGGCCTGATTTCTCCTCCGAATGAGCTCAGATAATTCTGAAGAAAACCAAGGGTTCGATCCATCTTTGACTCTGAATTGTTTAAAAGGGTGTGTTTATCTGCCAGAGGCATACATTTGGAGAGATTTTCAGAGTAGAACATGTCATGTAAAAATGTAATAATACATACTATGGGACAATGATCACTGAGATCATATGCAAATACTCCACTAGACAAATATTTACGGGGGTATTAGTAAGAATAAAATCACTCAAGTAATTCAGTCAACAGGGTTTTTCACATTTATTTTTTATTTCACCTTTATTTAACCAGGTAGGCTAGAACAAGTTCTCATTTACAACTGCGACCTGGCCAAGATAAAGCAAAGCAGTGCGACACAAACAACACCGAGTTACACATGGAATAAACAAACATACAGTCAATAACACAATAGATAAAAGGCCAATATACAGTGTGTGCAAATGAGGTAAGATAAGGGAGGTAAGGCAATAAATAGGTCATAGTGGCAAAATAATGACAATTTAGCAATTAAACACTGGAGTGATAGATATGCAGAAGATGAATGTGCAAGTAGAGATACTAAGGGTGCAAAGAAGCAACAACAACAAAAATAACAGTGTGGGGATGAGGTAGTTGAGTTGTATGGGCTATGTACAGATGGGCTATGTACAGGTGCAGTGATCTGTGAACTGCTCTGACATCTGGTGCTCAAAGTTAGTGAAGGAGATATGGGTTTCCAGTTTCAGTGTTTTTTGAAATTCGTTCCAGTCATTGGCAGCAGAGAACTGGAAGTAAAGGCGGCCAAAGTAGGAATTGGCTTTGGGGGTGACCAGTGAAATATACCTGCTGGAGCGCGTGCTACAGGTAGGTGCTGCTATGGTGACCAGTGAGCTGAGATAAGGTGGGGCTTTACCTAGCAAAGACTTACAGATGACCTGGAGCCAGTGGGTTTGGTGACGAATATGAAGCGAGGGGCAGCCGACGAGAGAGCATACAGGTCGCAGTGGTGGGTAGTATATGGGGCTTTGGTGACAAAATGGATGGCCCTGTGATAGTCTGCAACCAATTTGCTGTGTAGAGTGTTGGAGGCTATTTTGTAAATGACATCGCCGAAGTCAAGGATCGGCAGGATAGTCAGTTTTACGAGGGTATGTTTGGCAGCATGAGTGAAGGATGCTTTGTTGCGAAATAGGAAGCCAATTCTAGATTTAATTTTGGATTGGATGTGAGTCTGGAAGAAGAGTTTACAGTTTAACCAGACACCTAGGTATTTGTAGTTGTTCAAATATTCTAAGTCAGAACCGTCCAGAGTATTGATGCTGGATGGGCGGTAGACGCGGGCAGCGATCGGTTGAAGAGCATGCATTTAGTTTTACTTGCGTTTAAGTGCAGTTAGAGGCCACGGAAGGAGAGTTGTATGGCATTGAAGCTCGTCTGGAGGTTTGTTAACACAGTGTCTAAAGGGCCAGCAGTATACAGAATGGTGTCATCTGCGTAGAGGTGGATCAGAGAATCACCAGCAGCAAGAGCAACATCATTGATGTATACAGAGAAAAGATTCGACGCGAGAATTGAACTCCGTGGCACATCCATAGAGACTGCCAGAGGCCCGGACAACAGGCCCTCCGATTTGACACATTGAACTCTTTCTGAGAAGTAGTTGGTGAACCAGGCGAGGCAGTCGTTATCCGTGTGGGTTTTGAGATCAGTTGAGTCCCATTAAAATCAAAAGGTGTTGAACACTCATATATAGCATCAATAGCATCTGCCATGGCAGTAAATCCCAGCAACAAATATATGTGTATTCTGGTTTATGGACATCTTCAACCAGGAGCTTAAAACTCTTGGGAACAGAAATATTGAAAGATTGGGATTCCATGAAATTCAATTTGACATATATTGGCACCCCTTTCCGTAATCTGTCACATCTAAATATGTAATAATAATTTACTCTGATGTCTTTATCAGAGACAGAACCACGTGTCCGGGAGAACCAGAATGTCAGAACACAAGTCCTGTACCCAAAAGTAAATTGTGTCCATTTTTTAAATCATACTTTGCACATTTAGGTGCATTAGTCCAAGCCCCCTACGAGATGTAAAGTCAGAGGGGTTATTAAGCTCATTCCCATAACAGCGAACAGGCATAGGGTCATCTGCAGCTATTTGTTGAGTGAGATGAGACTTTGACAAGGTCCCTTGCCAACCACGTGAGAGTAGAGCAGACTGAGCATTTGACACACCTCCCCCAAGTCACTGGATGCAGGGGTGAGAACTGGGAGAGCAGTCTTGGCAGAGCTCAGTCCACCCTGGTGAAGTTCCTTCCAAAGGAGTGGAGCTGCTGTAAGGGACCAGGGTGGTTGCCAATGCTCCTTTCTTCGTGTGCACAGGAGGTTTTGTTGTGGCTCCTGTAGCAGGGTTAGGGCTGCCATGGAGAGTAGGAGCGTTGCAGGCCTGTCCTGGGGATGGGAGTGGGGAGGGTAATCAAAACAAGCCTTGGAGGGAGGTTGTGGGGGGGGGGAATTGAGAAGAGTGGTGTGGAGGGCAATGTGGCTGGGGAAGCTCCAAACTCTCTGCATATATAGGCAGATGTTTTGTGTTTGTTTTGCCGGACCCTACGGAAGTGGTCGAGCTGGGTTGAGTTGAGATGGGCCTGGTCTGGTAGAGCTGTGATGGGCCGGGTCTGGTCGAGCTGTGCTATTATGAGGCGGGCCGGGTTGAGCTGTACTGAAGTGGGCCGGGTCTGGTAGCATGGGAGGGAGGGTTTAGGGGGAATTGAAGAGGGCGGTATGGAGGGCAGTGTGGCAGGCGATGCCCCAAACTCTGTGTGGGGCCTCTTTAACGTACGGCGTACGGCTTGGGCATAGCACAGTGTATCTGCATGAAGTTCCTGGGAGAGAAGTGGTGGAGCAGTACTAAGATGGGCCGGGTCCGGTAGCATGGGAGGAAGGGTTTAGGGGGAATTGAAGAGGGTGGGGGGGGGCAGTGTTCCTGGCTGTTCTCCAGTCTCTGTGAAGGGACAACAGATGCAGGTCTAAAGGAGAGTCTGATTTGTGGGTTCCGATTCAGCTGTTGGCTTGGTCCTGGGTTTTTGCGGTAATATTTGTAGAGTGGATGGTGGTGGCTGACAAATTCCTGCCTTCTGCAGGTCCTGCATCTGGCTGGTGTTGACTGTGCCGGACAGTTCCTCTCTAAGTCTGCAAACGTAAACATTTTTCATTGCACACTGCAGCTCCCAGATCTCATCCCTATGCTGATGCACCAGGCTGATCCTTTCCTCTGTAAGACGCTGTGGTACTGCAGGTGTCACGTGTGAGAGAGGCATGCTCAGGGCTGTGTCTGCTGCAGGCGAAGGAGGGAGAGGGATGCTGGGGACTACATACTGGGGCACAGAGGGAGTGGAGGCTGTTGTAGGTAGTGGACAGCAATGATAGGTTTGATTTGGTCGAGGTAGCGAACAAATTGATCCAGACTGGCCTCTGAACCTTGAACCATCACTGTGCAGTTATTAAAAATATTAATGCTATATTTGCGGGTTTGCCTCATTATTTTGTTTTCTGACATTTGAAGGTCATTGTTGGTCTTGTGGAGAGCTGTGTGCCAAGCATTAAGATCATCCGTGTAGAACAGAAGGTCTCCTTTAATTTCCTTGTTCGCTTTTAGGATGAAGTCTGCCCTCGAGTCTCTGGGGATTCTCTTAGTAACATTTTCAGGACGAGGAAAATTATTTTCTTGCACATGATTTTATTATGTGACTTGTTAAATCAAATGTTTCCTCCTGAACTTATTTAGGCTTGCCAAAACAAAGGAGTTGAATACTTATTGACTCATGACATTTCAGCTTTTCAGTTTATATATATATATGGCAAGGGACCTTCGCAAAGTCTCATCTCACTCAACAAATAGCTGCAGATGACCCCATATACATATAAGTGCCCATGTCACTTGTTATGCCCTGCTGCCCTTGCCTAGAGGACCACAATGGAAACAAGTCTTTGACTTTGTGTTCAGATCCTCAACATGTTTGGTATATGTATCTGTTCCCGGGGGGTGTACAATTTGAATGTATTTTAAATGGTCAAGCAAATTAAAATCAAGGGAGATGAAAAAGAGAGAATAGAGCATGGTTTGGAGGAAGATAGGAGAGGAAAAAGGTGTCCTGGGTTGGGGGGGTTAAAGAGGGGGAATATGGAGGAGTGGGGTTGGACGGAGACGTCACTTTCACCAGACCGAAGCTACCGGAGGAAAAAATGGCGAAGCAAGCTGCAGGGTGTCTGACTGCCTGCCCTGAACAAATAGTTTGTAGTGTTGCCAGTCCCAGTGTTTATACTCCAGGGAGAGACAGACAGACACAAACCCTGCCTCTAATACTGAGTACAGAGAAATAAAGACTGCTGGGTGATTGATGCCAAATACTGACAGACTGTGTCTGGCATCAACATGATCTTCCAACCAATTGCTCCCATTGCATATTCTCTCAATTGCAAAACATCCTTTCATCATTATCATCGCTGGTGTTGTCTCTAGTAGCACAACATATATCATGCAATATCCAATCATCATACTTTGCCTGTAGGGACATTAAAACAAGCCCGTATATCCCATTTGTTTATATAGCAGTGATAATGAGTGATTATCGCAATAATTTTTAGCACCAGGCTCTGAACAATTCCCATTCCTCTCATATTCTTCCCAACCCAGCCCTACTCAGACGAGGACAGCAGCCAGCCAGCCTCCAATATGATACCTCCATCCAGACCACTCACAGTCATTATCATTATTACAATCTTATTACATCACAGTGAGCACTGCCTGTGTGGACTTTATTACTGCGTTTAGCGGTGCCATGACAGCACAATTCATTACAGACTGAGCCGCAATATTACTGTGCCCAAGCCGGCTGAGCCTATTCTGGATTAGCTGCCATGCTCCGTCTAAACACGCCCCGTTGTCCCTCTCCCCTCTGCAGCCAAACAGCCTCTTTATCCCGTGCCTGTGTTGTTGCTACACGTTTAATCCACGCGGCCCGCGTTCTCCCCCAACATCCTCAAAATCAGATTACTAGTGTCAATTAAACCTGGCCCAATCCAATCCATGATCTCATAAAATCCCAGTTACATTGAGAGATTACGAGTCGGTTGGGTCTGGGAGGTGCTGTGCTATGATGTTGCTGGAATCACTCACCTCTGTATGCCAATATTTATTTTCATAAAGATTTAGGGATTATGGTCAAATTGTCTAATTGTAGCGCATGCGCTCAATAGCGCTTCCTTGCTCTCTTTCCCTCACATGCATACGACAGAGATACAGAGGCTCTCACACACACACACTAAAATCCCTTGGTGGACTGCCTGAGGGCTCCTGACTCCATCCAGCACCATGCTTTATCATACTTGGGCTGCCGTGCTGGAACCGAACTAGAGAGTGTACAAATCAAACCCATCTACAGCCACCCAATAACACTCAGGGGAGCAGGCTAGTCAAACTCCCTAGACATGCAACATTCATTAAACCCTGTAGGTCTAAGACCTTAGATTGCAATATCTACTAAGCTAACATATGGAATTGTTTAAAGATGGTCATAAAATTGGTAATTGATCTATTTGATATAGAATTTTAGGACCCCTGTGTAAAAAGGTGTAAAAAATAAATATATATACATTTAAAAAATGATGCAACTGCTATTACCCATAGAAACACATTGAATAACACATTTGTTAACACAAAAACTGAATCATAAGGAATAAGGTTTTGAAGTGTCTGTATCTGAGAGATATAAGAAATATTTTGACCCATGTTTGGTCACATTATTTGTGGTACATTTGACCCCCTATGCACATTTTTACAGTCCGGTCCTTGTCCGGATCCTCTCATGTGTAGAAAAAAGGGAAACTATATCGGCCTGAAAGAGGATTTTGAGCTGCAGCCATTACAATAAACGGTGAGTCTCAAGCATAAACACACAGGAAGCTATTAAATATGTGACCCATTCGGGAAACTAGGCGTATGTCGCAAGTCACGACTTCACAGGAGAGCCTTTTGAACGTACATTTGTTTTTTATTCAACAAGCTTTTTTGGGGCAGAAATGCCTTCTCGAACATGTGAACTTTCATGTACCTTAATATCAAACGTGTATGTAATCTGTAAATACGAATACAATTATTCAATTAAGAGCCAAGTTGGTTAAGCAGTGAAAGACAGCAACCTTCCCGCTAGCCATGATTGGATGAGATAATGAGTGGCCTGGACATTTTATTTTTATTTAACCTTTATTTAACCAGGTAGGCTAGTTGAGAACAAGTTCTCATTTGCAACTGCGACCTGGCCAAGATAAAGCATAGCAATTCGACATGCCGAGAGATGAGTTTGGATTGACTGTGACTGGAACGAATTGCAAAAATTGCTGAAGTTGGAGACTTTTATCTCCCTCACCAACTTCAAACATCTGCTATCTGAGCAGCTAACCGATCGCTGCAGCTGTACATAGTCTATCGGTAAATAGCCCACCCAATTTTACCTACCTCATCCCCATACTGTTTATATTAATTTACTTTTCTGCTCTTTTGCACACCAATATCTCTACCTGTCTCTACCTGTACATGACCATCGGACCGAGGCTCTGCATCTGTCCTCGTGCTCCTAGACCTTAGTGCTGCTTTTGATACCATCGATCACCACATTCTTTTGGAGAGATTGGAAACCCAAATTGGTCTACACGGACATGTTCTGGCCTGGTTTAGGTCTTATCTGTCGGAAAGATATCAGTTTGTCTCTGTGAATGGTTTGTCCTCTGACAAATCAACTGTACATTTCGGTGTTCCTCAAGGTTCTGTTTTAGGACCACTATTGTTTTCACTATATATTTTACCTCTTGGGGATGTTATTCGAAAACATAATGTAAACTTTCACTGCTATGTGGATGACACACAGCTGTACATTTCAATGAAACATGGTGAAGCACCAAAATTGCCCTCGCTAGAAGCATGTGTTTCAGACATAAGGAAGTGGATGGCTGCAAACTTTCTACTATTAAACTCGGACAAAACAGAGATGCTTGTTCTAGGTCCCAAGAAACAAAGAGATCTTCTGTTGAATCTGACAATTAATCTTAATGGTTGTACAGTCGTCTCAAATAAAACTGTGAAGGACCTCGGCGTTACTCTGGACCCTGATCTCTCTTTTGAAGAACATATCAAGACCATTTCGAGGACAGCTTTTTTCCATCTACGTAACATTGCAAAAATCAGAAACTTTCTGTCCAAAAATGATGCAGAAAAATTAATCCATGCTTTTGTCACTTCTAGGTTAGACTACTGCAATGCTCTATTTTCCGGCTACCCGGATAAAGCACTAAATAAACTTCAGTTAGTGCTAAATACGGCTGCTAGAATCCTGACTAGAACCAAAAAATTTGATCATATTACTCCAGTGCTAGCCTCTCTACACTGGCTTCCTGTCAAAGCAAGGGCTGATTTCAAGGTTTTACTGCTAACCTACAAAGCATTACATGGGCTTGCTCCTACCTACCTATCTCTGATTTGGTCCTGCCGTACATACCTATACGTACGCTACGGTCACAAGACGCAGGCCTCCTAATTGTCCCTAGAATTTCTAAGCAAACAGCTGGAGGCAGGGCTTTCTCCTATAGAGCTCCATTTTTATGGAACGGTCTGCCTACCCATGTCAGAGACGCAAACTCGGTCTCAACCTTTAAGTCTTTACTGAAGACTCATCTCTTCAGTGGGTCATATGATTGAGTGTAGTCTGGCCCAGGAGTGGGAAGGTGAACGGAAAGGCTCTGGAGCAACGAACCGCCCTTGCTGTCTCTGCCTGGCCGGTTCCCCTTTTTCCACTGGGATTCTCTGCCTCTAACCCTGTTACGGGGCTGAGTCACTGGCTTGCTGGGGCTCTCTCGTGCCGTCCCTGGGGGGGATGCGTCACCTGGGTGGGTTGATTCACTGTTGTGGTCGGCCTGTCTGGGTTCCCCCCACCCCTTGGGTTGTACCGTGTCGGAGATCTTTGTGGGCTATACTCGGCCTTGTCTCAGGATGGTAAGTTGGTGGTTGAAGATTTCCCTCTAGTGGTGTGGGGGCTGTGCTTTGGCAAAGTGGGTGGGGTTATATCCTTCCTGTTTGGCCCTGTCCGGGGTGTCCTCGGATGGGGCCACAGTGTCTCCTGACCCCTCCTGTCTCAGCCTCCAGTATTTATGCTGCAGTAGTTTATGTGTCGGGGGCTAGGGTCAGTTTGTTTATCTGGAACTTCTCCTGTCCTATTCGGTGTCCTGTGTAAATCTAAGTGTGCGTTCTCTAATTCTCTCCTTCTCTCTTTCTTTCTCTCTCTCGGAGGACCTGAGCCCTAGAACCATGCCCCAGGACTACCTGACATGATGACTCCTTGCTGTCCCCAGTCCACCTGGCCATGCTGCTGCTCCAGTTTCAACTGGCCTGGGCCCTAGGACCATGTCCCAGGACTACCTGACATGAGGACTCCTTGCTGTCCCCAGTCCACCTGGCCATGCTCCTGCTCCAGTTTCAACTGTTCTGCCTTACTATTATTCAACCATGCTGGTCATTTATGAACATTTGAACATCTTGGCCACGTTCTGTTATAATCTCCACCTGGCACAGCCAGAAGAGGACTGGCCACCCCACATATGCTCTCTCTAATTCTCTCTTTCTTTCTCTCTCTCGGAGGACCTGAGCCCTAGGACCGTGCCCCAGGACTACCTGACATGATGGCTCCTTGCTGTCCCCAGTCCATCTGACTGTGCTGCTGCTCCAGTTTCAACTGTTCTGCCTTATTATTATTTGACCATGCTGGTCATTTATGAACATTTGAACATCTTGGTCATGTTCTGTTATAATCTCTACCCGGCACAGCCAGAAGAGGACTGGCCACCCCACATAGCCCGGTTCCTCTCTAGGTTTCTTCCTAGGTTTTGGCCTTTCTAGGGAGTTTTTCCTAGCCACCGTGCTTTTACACCTGCATTGTTTGCTGTTTGGGGTTTTAGGCTGGGTTTCTGTACAGCACTTTGAGATATCAGCTGATGTACGAAGGGCTATATAAATAAATTTGATTTGATTTGATTTGATCTGATCATTTATCAATCCAGTGTTAATCTGCAAAATTGTAATTATTCGCCTACTTCCTCATGCCTTTTGCACACAATGTATATAGACTCTCTTTTTTTCTACTGTGTTATTGACTTGTTAATTGTTTACTCCATGTGCAACTCTGTGTTGTCTGTTCACACTGCTATGCTTTATCTTGGCCAGGTCGCAGTTGCAAATGAGAACTTGTTCTCAACTAGCCTACCTGGTTAAATAAAGGTGAAATAAAAAATTAAATTAAATTGTTCTACGGTGTTGCAACTTGTGTCTATAAAATGAGCTGCTCGTAATGCCTACACAGTTCTTGTGAAAATATCTAACTTTAGCCATGGAGAACTGCAAATATGTAGCTACTTGCTACGTGTGGACCTGAATTGTGATAACTGCAGTGGCCAAAACAAGAACAAGTTTGTGCTCTGGTATACATACACAAGCTCCACCACAATCTGGACCTTCACTTTCTAATCACAAGTTTGCCACCGACCGGTGCTTCGGCCTCATTTAAGCAGCGCTTCAGAAAGACCAGAGTGAACACTTTTGTCTGAGATTTCAGGTGTTGTGAAGGACAGCACTGTGACGGGTCAACATCACACAGCTGGTTGGACTGGAGGATGGTACGGTGCTGGTGGAAAGCTATGGCTGGCAACTACACCTGACTCTACTTCAGGCCGCTGCCACAGATCAAGCAGTACCAGCACTTCAGATAGCTAATTTTCACTGTATGAGGTTATTCTTATCTAAACTTTCGGAGGTGTATTGATGTTGTGCAGGGTTGTAAATGTCAGATTTTTTCTCTTCTCCGTTTTACAGCTTCAATGCTCTTGAGCCTTGTGTTGTCGCCAAGGCATTATCGGACTGTCGGGACCAGGTTTCAGCTGCTGCGCATCCGTCCTCCCATAGATGGTCTGCCTGTGAAAGCACCACCTGGACTGGACATAGCTGGACAAACTATATTTGACAAGCTCAGGGAGTTTTGCGACAGAGGGTATGGATGTCACATGTCCTGCACCAAAGTCAAGGGCAGGACAGAAACAGGCTCTCCGAATATAGATTCCCTTGTTCATGCGGGGTGTGGACGGACCAGTCATCAGCACTATCTGCAGTGCCTCTATTCACATGACTCCCTCCTAACACATGTTGCTGCTACTATTTCAACAACAACAAAAAGTCTCCTGCTGTTCAGCCACTTTACCCCTAATTGTATGCATAGAACTACCTCGTCTATCACTGATATCGTTACACAATATCAGTATGTTATTTATATTGACACTGCCTATTTCTGATATTGCTACTATGCAAGTAACCATCTGGCTGTACTGTTTACAACTTCTGTAGAGACCATCCACTTCGGGAAATATTGAGATGTGTGTGTGGTCGTAACATGATTTTGTGACATACAGATATTTGTGGTGGACACTTGATATGATCACATGATTTTGTTGCGGTACAGTGGGGCAAAAAAGTATTTAGTCAGTCACCAATTGTGCAAGTTCTCCCACTTAAAAAGATGAGAGGCCTGTAATTTTCATCATAGGTACACTTCAACTATGACAGACAAAATGAGAGAAAAAAATCCAGAGAATCACATTGTAGGATTTTTAATGAATTTATTTGCAAATTATGGTGTAAAATAACAAAAGTTGATCTCAATACTTTGTTGTATACCCTTTGTTGGCAATGACAGAGGTCAAACGTTTTCTGTAAGTCTTCACAAGGTTTTCACACACTGTTGCTGGTATTTTGGCCCTTTTCTCCATGCAGATCTCCTCTAGAGCAGTGATGTTTTGGGGCTGTTGCTGGGCAACACGGACTTTCAACTCCCTCCAAAGATTTTCTATGGGGTTGAGATCTGGAGACTGGCTAGGCCACTCCAGGACCTTGAAATGCTTCTTACGAAGCCACTCCTTCGTTGCCCGGGCGGTGTGTTTGGGATCATTGTCATGCTGAAAGACCCAGCCACGTTTCATCTTCAATGCCCTTGCTGTTGGAAGGTTTTCACTCAAAATCTCACGATACATGGCTCCATTCATTCTTTCCTTTACACGGATCCGTCGTCCTGGTCCCTTTGCAGAAAAACAGCCCCAAAGCATGATGTTTCCACCCCCATGCTTCACAGTAGGTATGGTGTTCTTTGGATGCAACTCAGCATTCTTTGTCCTCCAAACACGACGAGTTGAGTTTTTACCAAAAAGTAATATTTCGGTTTCATCTGACCATATGACATTCTCCCAATCTTCTTCTGGATCATCCAAATACTCTCTAGCAAACTTCAGACAGGCCTGGACATGTACTGGCTTAAGCAGGGGGACACGTCTGGCACTGCAGGATTTGGGTCCCTGGCGGTGTAGTGTGTTACTGATGGTAGGCTTTGTTACTTTGGTCCCAGCTCTCTGCAGGTCATTCACTAGGTCCCCCCGTGTGGTTCTGGGATTTTTGCTCACCGTTGTCATCATTTTGACCCCACGGGGTGAGATTTTGCGTGGAGCCCCAGATCGAGGGAGATTATCAGTGGTCTTGTATGTCTTCCATTTCCTAATAATTGCTCCCACAGTTGATTTCTTCAAACCAAGCTGCTTACCTATTGCAGATTCAGTCTTCCCAGCCTGGTGCAGATCTACAATTTTGTTTCTGGTGTCCTTTGACAGCTCTTTGGTCTTGGCCATAGTGGAGTTTGGAGTGTGACTGTTTGAGGTTGTGGACAAGTGTCTTTTATACTGATAACAAGTTCAAACAGGTGCCATTAATACAGGTAACGAGTGGAGGACAGAGGAGCCTCTTAAAGAAGTTACAGGTCTGTCAGAGCCAGAAATCTTGCTTTTTTGTAGGTGACCAAATACTTATTTTCCACCATAATTTGCAAATAAATTCATTAAAATCCTACAATGTGATTTTCTGGATTTATTTTTCTCATTTTGTCTGTCATAGTTGAAGTGTACCTATGATGAAAATTACAGGCCTCATCTTTTTAAGTTGGAGAACTTGCACAATTGGTGGCTGACTAAATAATTTTTTGCCCCACTGTACCGCAGCAAAATCATGTGATCATATCAAGTCTCCACCACAAATATCTTTATGTACTGTACATGTGCACCTCACTCGGGTTTCAACTCCAGTTGATTGACCTTAACTTAGTATTCCATACATGTGATAAGTGCATGTGTAACAGTATATAAAGTATGCTAATGTACTGGTGTGAAGGCATTTGGGCAGCGGTGTAAAAATACTTGAAATTACTCAAATCGTTTTGTGGTATATGTACATTACTTTACTAATTTTGGCTACTTTTACTTCACTACATTCATGATACTTTTTACGCAATACATTTTCCTTGACACCCAAAGGTACGTGTTACATTCTGACAGGAAGATTGTCCAATTCCCACAGTTATCAAGAGAACATCCCTACTGCCTCTGATCTGGCCGACTCACTAAAGTCAAATACTTTGTAAATTATGTTGGAGTGTGCCCCTGGCTAACGCTAATAAAAGGAATTGTGCAGTCTAGTTTAATATACGGAATTTGACATTATTTATACTTTAACTCTGACAATTTAGTACTTTTTCCACCACTGGATGTGGCTGGGGGTTATAACATTTATTTCACATGACTCATCAATTTAGACACCATGTTTACCTGTAATTGTTCCTTATTGTAGGCTACTACCACTTCTAGTCTTTCGTCTTTACTACACTACTCACTGTTTAGCACATGACCTCACATGTGAATCCTTAGAGATGGGTGGGGCTGGTTTTCGAGGGTGTGAACCATGCTGAATGGGTGTATACAACGGAGAACTCTCCAGTAGGTACCACAGCTTTCAAAGGCCCTTTTCTCAAACGGACCAACTGTCAAAGCAGAATTACTTAATTGTTTCTCAATTGCAGTGTGTGATATACAATTTTGTAGCTCTGAGTCTCTACTTTTATCCAGTTAAAAAAAAAAAAAAATTTCGCTACATAAGACCGATTTGTGCTGGTCAGTTACAATTTCACAAAATGACATCACTGTGTGATGCACGTGTGCGTCAAACGACTCTATAAAACATTTCACTGAGGCCCCCTGGTTGCTAGTTGAATGCTCTAATAAGCTCGGAGACGGAATAAGACAGGAACACGCTCCTCTTCACTCACTACCACTTAATGTTGACAGAGGCATGCACATAAGCACACTGTTGTTTAAGAGTGTAATTAAATCAAGTGTAATCAAATACAACCCCATCATATTAAGGTCCATTATGAGATAATGAATCTCATTTGGACAACAGTGGAACGTCCCTCCAGACAAACACTGTTATTTAAGGGTCGTGTGTATAATTTGTGCTTCATTGATCTACTTACACATCAGAGGATACGGATAACATCACGTCCCCAGAGTCTCTTCCTCTGCCTTAGATTAAAATGGGGTAACATTTGCTGTTTATCTGAATTATATCACTAGTTACTGCAGTGTCTTTTCTTAATAGACTTCAAGCTATACTAAATACTCCGTGGAGTGACCTTGATCCCGTGTGTGTGTGTTTGCCTGCATATGCGTGGCACAGCCCATTCACTGTTCAGCATTACACAAATGTTACTGAACCTTGATGACAACTAAGGGATTATGAAGGAATGGAACTAGATGTATAAATGAACAAATGAAACAACCTGAACAAAGCCTGAAGGAGGTAATAACTTTCAAATGACTGGATACTGGATGAAATGAGACGTCTTCATGTAATCATGCTTATTCCACTCATCTGAATGTGTCAATAGAAATGCATACATGGAATGGGGAAACAGGGAGGTGGTGGCTATGGGCTACTTACTGGCTTCCAACCTTAACTGAGCTCGGCCTCTCAACCTACATGAAACACACATTCATTTGTCAAATATCCTGCCAGACTATTATGACATCCAAAGGTCTACTTGAACAATGCAGTGATTTTCTAAGAGCATAAACACACAAGCAAGCATTAATGTATGTGTGCATATGCACGCACACACGCACACACACACGCACACGCACACACACACACACACACACACACACACACACACACACACACACACACACACACACACACACACACACACACACACACACACACACACACACACACACACACACACACACACACACACACACACACACTATGCTCAGCACCATACCAGTGTCGCCATACAATGCGGTGCTTTTCTAAGAGCATAAACACACAAGCAAGCATTAATGTATGTGTGCATATGCACGCACACACACACACACACACACACACACACACACACACACACACACACACACACACACACACACACACACACACACACACACACACACACACACACACACACACACACACACACACACACACACACACACACACACACACACACACACACACACACACACACACACACACCAGTGTCGCCATACCAGTACATTTGATAACGGCGCATTTCTATGTTCTGCAGTGAAAAAGAAACTAAGAAAAGGTCCTAAGAAAATCGCTCCCTATGATGTCATTGAGGGTAATTATATCAAAATTCAAATAAGTGATTTTCAGCCAGGGGGAGGGCATTAGTATGTTGCTGGAAATAATGAATATGATGTTAAAACGTGGTGAAGTCTCCGTTTAACAACTCGTACTGCTAGTGCAATCACAAAGCTCACCAGAGACTTCCTCACATCTGTTCCTGTCCAACATTTGTTTTCGCTGTCTCCTGAACCAATAGAGCCCTCCAATGGCATCAGAGTGCCGCCACCCATAAAAAGCAGTGTAATGTCAGAGCCCTGATTACTATTACGATTAACATAAAAACCACATTGTTTCCAAAGCACTTCAGAATACATTTGGCTGGTGCAGATGAAGGACTTGCCAACGACAACCCTCTGCAATGCTGTTTAACAATACCACAGACTAGATACTGCTGAATCGCCATCAAGGCCAGACCATAACTGGGCCTACGATGATGTGTGGCAGCAATTCACAACTTGATAGGTCTGGGAGAGGAGGGAAAGAGAAAGAGCTTTTCCTTTGCTTGAATGTGTCCTATTGCATTTCCATACGTGCAGTACGCCTGTGTGTATTTACAGTGTGCGTGTTTACAGTGTGTGTGAGTGAGGTATAACTATCTCTGAGAAACCCATGTCTGCCTCGAGTTCTGACCCCTTATGTATTCCCATTTCCCACCCCTCCCTCCTTTAGTCTGCAAACTTCTCTTCCATTTTTTTGATTATGTATTGCATGACAACGCCATCCAATCCCATTTCACACACTGAAAGCTCTGCTATCTGCAACCATTTAGGCCTAAGTGACATCTCATCCTGCAGCCATGTACATGTTTGGGTCTCATGCCATTTGTAAGGCAGGCGGGCTGCAACACACAGTGTCTGAATGAGCGAGGGGGAATTTCACTGACCAGATTAGTTTTCAACTTTGATATGGGAGCGTATTGCTGACCCAGTAGAATGGGATTCGGGGTGGAGGGAGGATTGAGTGAGTTTTGAAGTGAAATTGCGGCAGTGCAAAGCCTTACCTCCGGAGAAATACAAAATGTGCAACATGACTCTGTCCTCTGCCCACAAAAATGTCCCCGTCTCGCAGACAGCCGGACACAAGAACAAAGCACACACGCACGCGTCGATGAAATGGCAAGAGAGCTGTTCAAATCGAAGAAAAATGATCTCAGCAATTTTACCAAAATATTGGTGTTTTTATTATGAGACAATTTTATTCCAAGCACAGCCATGCCATTTTCATTCATGTAAACTATTACTGTCAGGTCAATGAACATGAAAAGGTATTGCCATAATTATTACCATATGAAATGCAAGTCAATACATATTACGATAGTAAGTCTGTCTGGCTGCTTTACACATATCCCATTACTGCCTGTGTGTGACTAGAGAAGAGGTACCCACGTGGAATAAAATTGCTATGCCTCGGTAACCCTTCTCATTAAAAAAAGAAAACATTTCCCAGTGTCATACATTATCTGAGGACAAATGCCATTAGTTCACATCCAATCATTGTTTGAACAGCTTGAATTATATAAAAAGAGCCAGGGTAAATGAGAGCTCCAGAGCAAGGCTAACTATTGACGCTTCTGAAGTACGATGAGACTTTCAACCTAATGTCAGATCCACTGTAACTACAAACACACACGGTCAGAAACACATACAGACACACACATTAACTGTACACTCATGGAAATTGGCATACCGGTATATGGACAGGGCCAAATTCAAATGTTTCTAACAGAAAAACTATACACTGAAAGTACAAAACATTAAGAACACCTTCCTAATATTGAGTAGCACTTCCTCCTCCCACTTTTGCCCCCAGAACAACCTCAAATCATTGGGGTATGGACTTTAAAAGGTGTCGAAAGCATTCCTCAGTGATGCTGGCCCATGTTGACTCAACGCCTCCCACAGTTGTGTCAAGCTGGCTAGACCTCTCCAAACTGCACAGGTCTAAACTAATTTGATTGCACTGTTATGACTCAAGGAAATTAGCCGTTGTCACTTATTGGCACTTGATCCAGAAAGATATACTCAGCTCCTGCTCTGTTCAATCGTTGGGAATCTTTTGAGTTCAATATCATTACATTTGCCATTTTCTATGTCAGTTTTTTAGAGACAGACATGCATGAAATAATGAATAAATTATACAATCATAATATCAATTTGACTTTGTTTTTACCAATCTAACTACAAAACAACATAATGTTAATAATTTATTTGAAAGGTAAATCTCTATTGATAAACTGGGTTAAATCAAGATGTAGCCATGGTCTATTCACAATATAGATGCATGCATATTATTCAATAGGAGTGTTATTTTATGGGGCTACAGGTGACAAACAATCCCTTCCATTTAGGACAAATTTTATTGGCAACTGATAGGAGACATTATTTTATTGCACTGATCAACAACATATGCATAGAAGAAGCAATCAATTATTTTATAAAATTGTGCGCTGTCTCTTTAAGAAAGTAATAATTTGCGAGGCAGAATGTGGCTGTGGAATCTGACTTTGTGGCTATGTAATCGAGTGGAAACCAGACAAGGGAAATAAAAGGGAATGAGTTTTTGGTGGCGAGAGAGACATAGTGGATTCATATTTTTTGGGGGGTGACAATCAACTTTGAAATCAGCATATTTTGTGTTATGGTTTGCATATTATCACAAACAAATTACTAGGGAAATGAATTCTGCAGTAAGCTAGCAATGGAAGTTGGCCTACATTTAAAGCTGGAATCTACCAATATCGTCTTGCATTGTAAAAGTGTTCTAGCCATTATGGACATTGTTTTGTGAACAGTAATGAACAGTTTCAACATTTCTACATGCTGTGTTGCATTATTCAAGTGTGTTAACTTCTGTGAAGAATGAGTGGGAACAATGCAGCCCAGACAGCTCCAGCAGTGAATGAGTAGGTGGAGCATGCACGTGCTAATAAGGGCCTGCGCTGATAGATAGACTTGATCCTCTCAATCACACGAGACACATTTGACAGAAGTACTGAAAGTAACAAGAATATACTAGCGAACCATTTTTGCTTTGTATCGGAAAAGTACAGACGTTTCTATGTACCGTGCTGCACTAGTCAAAATCCATACAGCGCTGTGAACCAGAGAACCTGAGCTCTGACGTCATGTATAGCACATTACTGTACAGCCACTGGGTTCCAAGGCACTTATCAATGACAAAATCAAGGCACTTATCAATGACAAAATCAAGGCACTTATCATTGACAAAATCAAGGCACTTATCAATGACAAAATCAAGGCACTTATCAATGACAAAATCAAGGCACTTATCAATGACAAAATCGTACATTTTCAAACCATATACGGGATGACAGGGGCTGTGAGTGGAAAGGGCTATCGCCACCATGAAAAATGAAATATTAGAATTCTCGCTGATAGATAAGACATTCAAAGGGTGCTTAATGGACCTAGCCACAGATATACCCCTCCCCCTTATCTTTCCCCCTTCAAATTACACAAGTCTCATTTCCTACTGTCCTTATCGGCATTAAGAAGAGTGAACGGGGTGATATCACATCAATACACATGCTCTAATTACAAGGCAGCATCCAGCTGCCCACGCCTCCTTACAACATTGTCCAAGCGCTGGCCCGACATTGTCCAAGCGTTCCCGAGGGAGAAGAAGCACAGAGCACAGTCGTGGCCTTGCCTGCTGCAGCTGCACAGAAGGCATTCACAATCAAATGGAGGAGGTCAGAAGGTCAAAGAGGACAGGTCACGCTGATGTGGTTGTGGAGATGTTTAGTTCCACTGCTCTGTAAATGTTGATTCCTGGTTCAATCTGATTCATGTGCACTGGAGTGGGGGTTGTGCTGTAGCATTCTTAGATGTTCGCTATTCCATATCAATTACAGGAGCTCAAATACCCCCACTCAGTACAGTGGCCATCAGGTCCGTTCAGCCCCAGCCCTGCTGTGATACTGTCTGTGGTGATATTCCCTGCTCGGTGCTCAGGCCTGGCAGCAGCTACAACCAGCACGCATCAGGAGGGGGGCATTCTGGTAAACTGTCTTGGCTGATGAGACAGGCAGACCTGCAGCCAGCCAGCCAGCCACCGAGCACTGAGCTGGATCACACTGTACATGGCCCTAATCAATGAAAAATAAGCTCTAAATGTGTTTGTCTAGACCAGCCAGCATGTGCAAATAATGTGCTGGCCGTTTCGGATAAAGCGATACACAGTAACGAGAAGAGCAATGTCCAAGACCTCCTCCAATCTGCTGTCCTAATTTTGACCGGGGCAGTTCCTGGAGTGGAAGAGAGGTCAAGTGGCCATTGCAAGGAGGGCTGCTGATGGGTAGAGTAACCTGCAGATACGCGGGTTACAGTTCACTTTAATGATCATGATGACGTGTGTGTGTGTTGTTCCATATGCGAAAGGTATGCTAAATGCTTCCTCTATTTTTGTAGCACTGTTAAAGTTATGCCAAACATATCACATCAGAATAAAAATGTAATTCAACACCATTATCTTTTATAAACAGCGTTCATCAGCATGGACAGTTTTCCAATTGAAGTGAACGCAAAGGTGCTGTCCATGAAAGCCTGTCACTGCTAATAGTTACCAATTAATCAGTTACTTTCTATAAACATCATCAAAACTGTGAAACTATTGAATAGCCCATGAACTTTATTTGGAGCGTTCCGACTATGAACACAGACATATTAACTCGAAACCTCCTTCTTGCTAGAAGCAGCACCGTTACAATCCTTCATATACTGTACTTGGCTGAGGACGGGGAGCAACAGCCATTTGAATAACAATAGGTTAAAGTAATGCCATTTGTTACCAAAAAGAAGCAGAGGATAAAATATGGGAGGGAGGCCAATTCCATCCAATATGTTGGTGTCAGGGAAAAAGAATCCCGAACACAGACTATTGGCTGACTACAGCAAAGCCCCGGCAAAACTGTTGATGGTTCAAATTAATGGCAGGCCGTGCAGAACTCATTATTCAGGGTGAAAACAATCTGCATCACATGCCAAATTGTTAGCAAGCTGTAATTTGTTATGGATGGTGACTATTAAAACAGTACCCAGATCAGAAAAGAGACCTCGTCGTTTAATCAGGATCCCTATGTAGCCAGGAGTTGTTCCTGACCTTGTGACCTGACCAGGATAAACTCTGTGCCCGAAATGTTCTTGATCAGGTGGTATGGTCAGGAATAACTCCTGGCCCTGGTGTTTGGTTTATTCGGCTCCCCATTAGCTTTTGCCGAAGCAGCAGCTAATTCTTCCTGGGGTCCACACAAAAACAAAAAACACTGCTAGACAAGGACTGTCACACAAAATACAACAATATACAAACAATACAACAACAACAAAAAATATTGTGTGTGTGTTAGAGTGTGTCTGTGCGTGCGTTTGTGTGTGTCCCCTCACGGTCACCGCCATTTTTTTAAAAGCTGTTTGCTTGAGTAATTGGAGATGGAAGGGAGTTCCATGAGATCATGGCTCTGTATAATACTGTGCATTGCCGCAAATTCGTTTTTGGAATTGGGGACTGTGAACAGACCCCTGGTCACATCTCTTGTGGGGTATATATGGGTGTCTGAGCTGAATGTTAATTGATTATACAGACAATCTAGAATTTTCATTACAGTAATACTTATCATAAAAACTAGAAGAGAAGCAGTTAATCTCTCGTCAACCCACAACCAGGAAATACTGGTGTGCATGTTGTTGATGTTAGTTCTGTATGTGCAGTTAAGGGTAAGACGTGCTTCTCTGTTTTGAGTCAGATGCAGCTTTGCTAGGTCTTTCTTTGCTGCACGTGACCACATTCCAGGACAGTAATCAAGATGGGACAAGACCAGAGCCTCAACTAGTACAGTTGATATTTGTGCCATAAACACAGATCTTTTTATAACAGACATACCCCTTCCCATCAACACTACAACTTTGTCAATATGACCTGACCATGATAATTGACCATCTAATGTTATACCTAGGAGTTGAGCTTCCTCAACTTGATCAATGGTCACACCCCTTATACACAACTCCAGCTAAGGGTCTTGCTTTTAGTTTTAGATGTATTTAAGACCCGTTTATTATTAATCATCCATTCAGGTACTGACTCAGTGAGGTCACGGGCTTTGGGTGATGACATGAAGAGTGTGGAATCTCAGCGTACATAGTCAATCTAGCTTTGTGTAAGGCCAGTGGCAAATCATTTGTAAAAGTAGAGAAGAGTAACGGCCCAAGGCCAAACACTTATTTCAACCCACAACTTAACACTTCAGTGGTACTGTCAATACAACCACAGACAACACACATGGCCTGATTATTCATCCACCCCAACAACTTCGTATGAAGAAACCTACTTTCTATCATACCAACAGAATGGCATCTGAATATATAATCAAATTAACCAGTGTATTCATTTGATTTTCATAATTGTCTAAATGTTATAACATTGTTCAACTGAGTGAGAAACTAAGTCACCTTCTAATCAAAAGGATTATTTATCCCCAGGTGTCCTCAAGCAGCTTCAAAACTCTTTGGAAATCTCCTCTCAGATAGTACAAAAGGAGAATTGATTTTATGTTGCGGCACAGGAGACTGAATGTGTCTCTCAGTCAGAAACCAGAAGGCGTAGTGATGCTAATCTCCTACGCATACATGGGAATGGATTTGTGCTCCTCTCCATATGCATCCATCTTTTAAAAAAGAGTGGGCGAGCCGAAGGGTCAGAGTTAAGCATGGGTAAGTGGCTCACAAATCGTTAGCGGTGCCCTAACCCTCATCGTTATCACACAGTCTGACACCAACACAAACATGGGGGGATTGTGTGTGTGGGTTTATTTGTGTGTGTATGTGTGTGTGTTTGTGTGCGCGCGCATGCGTGTTGGGGTTGGGAGAGTCAAAACAGCATGCATAATTCCACCACAATGATGCCAACAGATAAGAAGGATGAGACAAAGAGAGCACATGTACACTCTCTCCTGCTTGCCATTGGTATACTCTCAATACAGAATACTATCCTCAAAAAAGTATTTCCTTTATCCACAGTATGCATAGTAGAGGTCGACCGATTATGATTTTTCAACGCCGATACTGTTTATTGGAGGACCAAAAAAAAAGCCGATTCAGATTAATCGGCCAATTTTTTTAAATGTATTTGTAATAATGACAATTACAACAATACTGAATGAACACTTATTTTAACTTAATATAATACATTAAAAAATTCAATTTAGCCTCAAATAAATAATTAAATTTGGTTTAAATAATGCAAAAACAAAGTGTTGGAGAAGAAAGTAAAAGTGCAATATGTGCCATGTAAGAAAGTTAACGTTTAAGTTCCTGCTCAGAACATGAGAACATATGAAAGCTGGTGGGTCCTTTTAACATGAGCCATCAATATTCCCAGGTAAGAAGTTTTAGGTTGTAGCTATTATAGGAATTATAGGACTATTTCTCTCTATACCATTTGTATTTCATTAACCTTTGACTACAGGATGTTCTTATATGCACTTTAGTATTGCCAGTGTAACAGTATAGCTTCCGTCCCTCTCCTCGCTCCTACCTGGGCTCGAACCAGGAACATAAAGACAACAGCCACCCTCAAAGCAGCCTTACCCATCGCTCCACAAAAGCCGCGGCCCTTGCAGAGCAAGGGGAGTAACTACTCCAAGTCTCAGAGCGAGTGATGTTTGAAACGCTATTAGCGTGCACCCCGCTAACTAGCTAGCCATTTCACATCGGTTACACGAGCCTAATCTCAGGAGTTGATAGGCTTGAAGTCATAAACAGCTGCTGGCAAATGCACGAAAGTGCTGTTTGAATGAATGCTTACGAGCCTGCTGCTGCCTACCATCGCTCAGTCAGACTGCTCTATCAAATCATAGACTTAGTTCTAACATAATAACACACGTAAATACGAGCCGTAGGTCATTAATATGGTCGAATCCGGAAACTATCATCTCGAAAACAAGACGTTTATTTTTTTCAGTGAAATACAGAACTGTTCCGTATTTTATCTAACGGTTGGCATCCATAAGTCTAAATATTCCTGTTACATTGCACAACCTTCAATGTTATGTCATAATTACGTAAAATTCTGGCAAATTAGGCGGCCCAAACTGTTGCATAGACACTGAATCTGCGTGCAATGAACGCAAGAGATGTGACCCAATTTCACCTGGTTAATATTGCCTGCTAACCTGGATTTATTTGAGCTAAATATGCAGGTTTAAAAATATATACTTCTGTGTACTGATTTTAAGAAAAGGCATTGATGTTCATGGTTAGGTACACATTGGAGCAACGATACGCGCCGCATTGATTCTACGATTATATGCAATGCAGGACACGCTAGATAAACTAGTAATATCCTCAACCATGTGTAGTTAACTAGTGATTATGATTGATTGATTGATTGATTGTTTTTTATAAGATAAGTTTAATGCTAGCTTGCAACTTACCTTGGCTTACTGCATTCGCGTAACAGGCAGTCTCCTCGTGGAGTGCAATGAGAGGCAGGTGTTTAGAGCATTGGACTAGTTAACTGTAAGGTTGCAAGAGTGAATCCCCCGAGCTAACAAGGTAAAAATCTGTTGTTCTGACCCTGAACGAGGCAGTTAACCCACCGTTCTTAGGCCGTCATTGAAAATAAGAATGTGTTCTTAGCTGACATGCCTAGTTAAATAATGATTAAATAAAGGTATAAATAAAAATAAAAAAATCGGCCAAATCGGTGTCGAAAAATACCGATTTCCGATTGTTATGAAAACTTGAAATCGGCACTAATTAATCGGCCATTCCGATTAATCGGTCGACCTCTAATGCATATTTTATTAATTTCCATCTTTTTGTTATTAGATGGGTTTTGTGCACTATGTGGTACAAAGGTGTATTCTAGGACTTAAAATCCCATGGTTCTAGGCATTGGGCAGAATCTAGATTGTCATACCTTCATATCGACCTTGTGCCAACGCAAGACATTCGGTAATACCGGCACTGAACAAAAGGGGCACTATTTTCAAACCCCACTGAGCTAACTAGCATTAGCGCAATGACTGGAAGTCTATGGGAATCTATTAGCATGCTATGCATGTCCACTCAGCATCGCACAGTCAGTCTCCCCTACAGGCTATAGAAATGCATCTCTCAATAGATGCTCTTCTTTTGGCTTATGACTTTGGAGCCTTTGTCATGGTTGGATACTGACAAAGCCAGCTTTTCCCTGCATTCTGCTCTCTGTAAAGGTCTGTCCTTGCATATTAAACAGGTGGGAGCACTAGAGCAATAACATAGAGAGGACTTTGCTTCCCAGACTATACCTTATGTTAGGTCCCATCTAAAAATGCCATCATGGTTGACAGTGATAGACACACACACACAGGTTAAAAGGGAAGAAAATACTGTCACTGATGAAGATGAACGATCAGACTGCAATGCTGTAAATGAATGAGTCAGCCTTGCCCTCCCTTCAGACACAGGCCTAGTGGGCTATAGTACACACACAAAGAAGGCAAGGGAAGGACTGGAGCTGTCCATGGTGCTGAAACCCGAGAGCATGCATGCTTCAATCTGAGTAACTCAAATGCAAACATATTTTATAATATAATTTGGCATTCCCAAAGTATACTCTGTGCAGGGGAGACTGGATTTGTCCATGGTTCTGAAACCTGGAGAGTGAACCTACAGCATATCTTTCAGTTACTAACACAAACAAACATATTGCACAATATATTATGTAGAGAAGTAGATTTAGCATGGCAAGGGGATAACTGGAACTGTCCATGGTGCTGAAACATGGGGTCCAGCATGCTACAACATGTATCCTATCTTCAATTTCATTTAGGTACAAAAACAATCATATTTTAAATATAATTTGGTGCTCATAAGGAGGCTGGGGGAACTATCAGTGGTGCTGAACCTGGGAGCTCAGCAGGTAGGAGCTGTGTCTCCTATCTCTCAGATTTACTAAAATCGAAACATATCGGTGTCTTCAATAACATGAGATTCAGCAGGAAGCTCCAGAAGGAACTGTCCATGGTTCTGAAACCTGAAAGCTATCACGCTATGAGTCTCCTATCCCTCCGATTTGTCAACATATGACTCAAGAGTCAACACAGCAAGGGAGCTCACCATCTCTTCTTTAATGAGCCCAATACCAATTACAATCTTATAATATAATTTGGTATTCACATACTATAAGGAAACTGGTGTTATTAGTAATCTACCTGCTGTCTATTCCATGAACCAAAAGTTCCAAAATATCTAATGTTATATCTATATTTATATCTAGGGGCTAATCCAAACAGAAACAAGAGCTCCTTCAATGAAATTCTCCTTCTTCCTTTCATTTAGCATTCTGGTCACAGGTCTACGAGAGAGACACTCTAGCATTAAATTCTCCTAAGCCAAGTCAAAAGAATCTCATTAAATTGCTTTCAATATAACAAACCATAACTGGATACCAATCCCCAAGGGAAATTGTATTGGACCGTCACACTTTTAGTGGACTAATCATCTCCACACAAGCCCCAAAGTGCCGAATGAGAACTGCCTACATTATTAGAGCCGGAGATTGCTAGTGTGCCTTTCAGACGAGATGGTGGTTCTCGCTTTGCCGTCTCTCAAAACTCTCTTTGATTGTTTGCCCCTGTGTCATTCTGTTCAAAGTTGTAGATTTATGCTCTAATGGTTTCTTGTCTTGTACCTGGCAGAGATTTGACTGTGGCTCATTTGAGGGCAGACGGTGCCATGTTGCCTCTACTTTATTGCAGTCCAGGCAGTGGTTCACCTCAGAGGTGAATACTGTATCATCTGATTGCACTGTGCTGCAGAACTGCCCGTTTCGGATATCTGAGATGACCATACCACAGCTACATACACTATGACCATTTCTGAAATAAATGCCTGTTTTTTTGTCTAATTGTAACATTACATCTATTCGGCATTACTTGTATATTCAATGACCACACTAAAAGTTTGGGTAGAGTTTACAACTTGTTGAGATCACTAGATATAGCATTAACACAGTTGTTGTCATTCTGTACACCGAGGCAGCTGTGTTCCAGTTGTTTGGGATGATCCAAACTTGCTTCAATGACCATGCTGGAGTCACAACATCAGTTTATAACACATTACAAGATAACATGTGGTGATAGACAACACATGACCAGAACAGTTCCAGCTTACCACGAGGAGATCACGCAACAAGTTCAGTAATACAGAGTCAGACAGGAGGGAGAAATCATACGCAACAGAGATAGTGCAGAAGAAAATGGTGATGTCACGATCCCGTAAATAAGGGTCCTTTTCTCGGGCACTGCAGATACTACTGCGGGTGTGGTGACTGCATTAGTAAAGCGCGCGCGGTCTCCACGCAAACACAGGAATAACATCATCTGCTTTCATTGGAGAGACCAGACGGCAACAGCTACCCGCCCACCACAACTAGCACTTCCAATTGATGTGCCCAGAAGTTCAAATCATGAATCTGTTCTCAGGTCTATTCACTAAATTGACTTGCGATCTCACCTTGCTTGTGCGCTGACTGCCACCATCCCAATAACGGCATGCCATCAAGCGAAGTGAAAAGCGTCTCCCCTAGCCCAGGTTGTATATTAAATACATAGTTTACATTGCCACAGCCCCACGTAATGACAATCTGACATCTGCGCTCAATCTGACAACAGTTTGATATTCCATGCACACCATCCCTTGCTCTCATTATGCCGCTTTTTTTCTCCCCTGTCTGTAACCGGCATATTTCTACCAACTGGAATAAGAACTAAATGAAAATGTTCCGATAAAAGCAACTCGGGAAGACAACAACAATACTTTCATGCCCTACAAGGACTAACCTCCCAATCTAGCGAATCCCACTCTTCGGTAAACATCCGGAGGATTTCTGTCCTTCCAAACGCGGACTAGGCAAAGAGGCACTACGGAATGACTGAGCGATGCGATGCCATTGCGCTGTCGGTATTATCCTCATGAAATCAATTTTAATAGGGGACGTCGACAGGAGAAGGTATTCGTAAATGCACACCGCGACGACACCACAGCCAATTTGAGCGAGATAGATTTAATGATAGCTTGCTTTACAATCGAACATTTCGGTGGAAGAAGGATGCAACCAATTATTACACCACTTGCGCTTGACTTGCAGGCGAATACTGACAAGGCGCTCGTTCTATTGAGCATCGTTTCGATTTGAGCTGCCGTACTCCCTTTAGCAGAGGTGGCAGACAAGAAAACCAACTTCGTATTTCCAAAATGTAGAAAAAACGAGTAATACAATCCTCAGCCATGGTTCCATTGCACATCCCCACATTACATTTTCCTCTGTGGGAATAGGCTACAACAATAAAGGAAGATTTTCAAAGGTCCCTTATATCACGAAGTGGTTGGCAAGGCACGTGACTACTCCTTTGTGCAAAATGATGTATTGGATTCATTATAAGCAACAACCCGCGAGATAGCCAGGGAAAGGGTGTCCTGTGAGATGATTGGAATAAGGTCACTTCTGTACTCACCATTAGCACCGCAAAGTTATTGTGATGAGTGCAATGAATGGTGGTCGTGTTGCCCGTGGAGCCTGTTATGTGGCACCCCTCTGCCCGCCAGCCACCGTGCCCATCTAGCAGGTCAAAATCCCAATAGGCTGCAGTTGGGTCTACACCCAGCGCGAAGTGCCTGAGAGCAATGGTAACCGAGTGCACAGCGCTCCCGATGCTGCACCCATCTGCAAGAAAGAAACACATTAAATTAGGGAAACCAAGTGGAAAGTCTAAGTGCAACATCCAAGAAACACACACACACACACACACACATACACACACACACTTTACTGTCCGACAACCATACATTATTATTAATTCTGCCTATTTTCACAATGTATATCTATCTTTCATTGACATGTTTGTGTTTAAGATTTAAAAGCTATTAAACATCTGCCACAGATATCATCATCAAGAGGATGGTAACGACAAAAATATTATACAATGAAAAGAAATAGCACGCATATAAAGATTTGTCAAATGTGTTGTGGATTAGGCTGTGTTTAGGATAAAACAATATTTAGACATAGTTGTGTTTTTAACAAAAATATGTAATATGGATCAAATCTCTACAGGCTGCGCACTTTTTCATTTTTGCATGCATGTGCGTGTCCCAGTGTTTGTCGATAGCGGATCACAGTTTTAGACAACGTTGACATCAGAGGTATGATGATAAAATGCATGAATTTCCTCTTACCTAATTTGGTGAAAGCAACTGGTGTCGAAACGCTCCTACGTTTTCCATCATCTGCAAGGTTTGACGAATTCCCTGTGCAAGGAAAGAGTTTCCCATTTCGAAAGACAATAAACTGCAGCTTGCAAGTCGAGTTATCAACAGATTGCAACGCAGAGGGGTTAGGCGTACCAGCCAGCGGTAAATGGATTGCGGCGACTGCCACGGAGTTCTGCGGATGGAATAAAAAAGGACAAAATACAAATTGAATAATGCCATTCGCTAGAGAGAGGCTGAAAATTATCACTCCAGTAGCTTGTAAGATTGACACATTGCCTCTCTCTCCAAGATTGGTAGCGACCAAAGAGCACAAGTAACCATGGGAATGGGTTTCACTCGGTAGTCTACGTCGTCTGATGGGCTCTCGTGCGCCTATTTGGTAAGGTTTCCTGCCGCAGAGGTGGAAATGGTTCTTAACATCTCAGCTCGAGGGCACATCAACACTGCAGCGTTGATTTAAAGAGACAACCGGCCTCACTTTATCTTCCCCTCACAGCCTATAAACGCCACGGAACCCCCGAAAATGACATTTTGTGAGCTCTAGGAAGGATAGACAGTTTCTAAAAAAGTATAGTGGCATTACATTGTACGTGGGTGTGGTTCCAGAATGGATTGAGTGCACTTAGGTGGACCAGAACCAGAGCAAGCACTCCTCATATCTGAGTTCAAGTTTAATCAAATAAAAAGGTCCCAAAGTGCTAGTCATCAGCTTTAGGGGGCATGGGAGAACGTAGCCTACACATAAGTGAATGTGCACTGATTAAGATTTTCCTGATAAATGTTGAATAAAATATTATACATTATCACAACAACATAATTGCATATTTTTGCACTGGAAGTGTGTTTCCACTCCAGTACGACAAGATATACCTAGTGATGTGTTTTTATCCATCCATTTATTTGGACACCCTACTCATTCGTCAGTGAGAGCATTCAGCGAGAATAGCCAACAGAAAACACTGTTGGGTGAAACCATGATTCTACAACATCATTCAAAGCATTGAAACTTCCATAGGTGCATGAGGTCTGTTATGGATGTACGTGACGTCAAAGAAGCCCGGCATCAGCTAGCCCCAAGAGAAAGAGGAAGAGTTGGTGAGGCGAGGGAAGGACAAACTGTCCGTGATGCTGAAACACGGAGAGAGAACAATTCCCATCCAATTCCCATTGTTATTGCCATTTGCCTCCCAGATTCACAGACAATATCCATTACTTAAAGTATCTGCATAGGTCTATCATCCAATTCTCCTGCAATGAATGGCTTTCCTCAGGCAACATGGCCTTACAAGATTCAAAGTTCTTCAGCTCTCTGACCATTACATTACCCTGGAGCAGGCCAATCCTGTAAAGTGACATGAGCCAACAGAATACTTAAGCACCATCTCTTCTCTTTACAACCAACGTGTGCAAGGAGCCCGTGCTAATTTACGACCCGGGTTTTTGTTTCTGCATTGACTCGCACTTGAAAGGTTATTGATTTTCAACCTGCAGAGAGAGATGAATCTCTGCCTTGAAATTTACGTTACATGGTTTTCCTCCAGAAAAGCTTAAGCAAGCAGTATATTTCTCAAAAGCACTGGGATACAGGCATCCCAGACTGTGTCAAAGTGGATTTGATCGGTGACATCATCAGGGACAGGTGAAGGATACGGTGGAATCCTTGAAGGAGTGGCTCAAGGATTTGGGCTCCTATTCACAAAGTGTCTCAGAGTAGGATTGATGATCTAGGATCAGGACCTCCCTGTTCATATATAATCTTCTCCATTATGATCTAAAATACTAACCTGATCCTAGATCAGCAGTCATACACCAATACATTTTGTGATGGGCCCAGATCTCAAACAGTGAGGAATACCAGGTGACCTCACTTCACAACACAGATCCTTTTAAATGCCACAACACTGCATGAACATCCTCTCTCGGCAGCTTTTCATCCTCTTTATATCAGCCTTTTCGAAGGGATTTATAGCCCAGAGCGTGTGCTGTCTGTGGCATGCACAACGCCTTGCTTTAACAAGCGCTCTAAGTCGGTCCGGAATGGCCTAAGAAGGTAGTAAGGCTACATTCGCACGAGGAACTCGCTGGGGACTTCACACTTCAAAGTTGATTTAACTAGGAGCGGCGCCACCGTGTGTTCTTGCCTGGGCCCTTCCCCTTTCTGATCCTCAAAAGGTTCTACAGCTGCACCATCGAGAGCATCCTAACTGGTTGCATCACTGCCTGGTATGGCAACTGCTCGGCCTCCGACCGCAAGGCAGTACAGAGGGTAGTAAATACGTCCCAGTACATCACTGGGACCAAGCTTCCTGCCATCCAGGACCTCTATATCAGGTGGTGTCAGAGGAAGGCCCTAGAAATTGTCAAAGACTCAAGCCACCCTAGTCATAGACTGTTCTCTCTGCTACCGCATGGCAAGCAGTACCGAAGCACCAAGTCTAGGTCCAAAGGGCTATTAACAGCTTCTACCCCCAAGCCATAAGAGTCATGAACAGCTAATCAAAGGTCTACCCAGACCCCTCTTTTACACTGCTGTTACTCTCTGTTTATTATCTATGCATAGTCACTTAAACTCTACCTACATGTACATATTACCTCAATTGCATCGACTAACCCGTTCCTTTGCACATAGACTCTGTACCGGTACCCTCTGCCTTGCTATTGTAATTTTACCTTTTGCTGTTGAATTATTTGTTACTTTTTATTTTCTATTTTTAACTTCTTTATTTTTTTTTACTTTTTTGTCTTGAAAAGTAAGTAAGCATTTCACTGTAAGGTATACACCTGTTGTATTCGGGGCATGTGATAAATAAAATGTGATTTTGATTTGATCATTACATACACCTGTGCCTCATCAGGCACACCTGGACTCTATCACCTTCCTGATAACTCCCCATATACAGTGGGGCAAAAAATTATTTAGTCAGCCACCAATTGTGCATGTTCTCCCACTTAAAAATATGAGAGAGGTCTGTAATTTTCATCATAGGTACACTTCAACTATGACATACAAAATCAGGGGAAAAAATCCAGAAAATCACACTGTAGGATTTTTAATGAATTTATTTGCAAATTATGGTGGAAAATAAGTATTTGGTCACCTACAAAAAAGCAAGATTTCTGGCTCTCACAGACCTGTAACTTCTTCTTTAAAAGGCTCCTCTGTCCTCCACTCGTTACCTGTATTAATGGCACCTGTTTGAACTTGTTATCAGTATAAAAGACACTTGTCCACAACCTCAAACAGTCACACTCCAAACTCCACTATGGCCAAGACCAAAGAGCTGTCAAAGGACACCAGAAACAAAATTGTAGACCTGCACCAGGCTGGGAAGACTGAATCTGCAATAGGTAAGCAGCTTGGTTTGAAGAAATCAACTGTGGGAGCAATTATTAGGAAATGGAAGACATACAAGACCACTGATAATCTCCCTCAATCTGGGGCTCCACGCAATATCTCACCCCGTGGGGTCAAAATGATCACAAGAACGGTGAGCAAAAATCCCAGAACCACACGGGGGGAACTAGTGAATGACCTGCCAGAGAGCTGGGACCAAATTAACAAAGCCTACCATCAGTAACACACTACGCCGCCAGAGACCCAAATCCTGCAGTGCCAGACGTGTCCCCCTGCTTCAGCCAGTACATGTCCGGGCCCATCTGAAGTTTGCTAGAAAGCATTTGGATGATCCAGAAGAAGATTGGGAGAATGTCATATGGTCAGATGAAACCAAAATAGAACATTTTGGTAAAACTCAACTCGTCGTGTTTGGAGGACAAAGAATGCTGAGTTGCATCCAAAGAACACCATACCTACTGTGAAGCATGGGGGTGGAAACATCATGCTTTGGGGCTGTTTTTCTGCAAAGGGACCAGGACGACTGATCCGTGTAAAAAGGAAAGAATGAATGGGGCCATGTATCGTGAGATTTTGAGTGAAAACCTCCTTCCATCAGCAAGGGCATTGAAGATGGAACGTGGCTGGGTCTTTCAGCATGACAATGATCCCAAACACACCACCCAGGCAACGAAGGAGTGGCTTTGTAAGAAGCATTTCAAGGTCCTGGCGTGGCCTAGCCAGTCTCCAGATCTCAACCCCATAGAAAATCTTTGGAGGGAGTTGAAAGTCCGTGTTGCCCAGCAACAGCCCCAAAACATCACTGCTCTAGAGGAGATCTGCATGGAGGAATGGGCCAAAATACCAGCAACAGTGTGTGAAAACCTTGTGAAGACTTACAGAAAAAGTTTGACTTCTGTCATTGCCAACAAAGGGTATATAACAAAGTATTGAGATAAACTTTTGTTATTGATCAAATACTTATTTTCCACCATCATTTGCAAATAAATTCATAAAAAATCATACAATGTGATTTTCTGGATTTTTTTTCTCATTTTGTCTGTCATAGTTGAAGTGTACCTATGATGGAAAATTACAGGCCTCTCTCATCTTTTTAAGTGGGAGATTGGTGGCTGACTAAATACTTTTTTGCCCCACTGTATATAGCACTCTGTTGTTATTTCCCCATCAGGCATTATTCACACAGTGAATCAGAAGCTCAGAGTGTGCCCACGCTTAACACTGGCCCAGCCCTCAGGTCCACAAGGTATTATGTGCCATTTCTGATAGCCAGCAGACGTATACGTTTACACAGAGAGGCCCAACAAACAATAGGAGAGAGTCAGCTGTCCGTATGAACTCTACGGCAGTGTAACCATATAACTCAAATTAATGTCGGCTAAAGTGACAACAAAAAAATCTCAAGAGTGTCAAATCCCAGTGCAGTTCAGCAACTTGACATAATCAGGTGTCTCTATGCATAAGCCCGGGTTCCTACCGCCACCATGAGACTGCTGACTACGGGAGCAGAGATTTATATTGCATAGGCAGTTGGTATTCCTCAGTGATAAGCTTTGGAGGAGATGTCCTCACCTCATTGGCTATTAAAGAATGAGTGACCAGGAAAAAGATACTCTAACCTAGCAGTGACTCATCCCCAAATGTGAGCCAGAGAAAATGCATCATTGACTTTGTTCGTTTATTTATATGTTTGTGTGTGTGTTTCTGAAAGACTAATGTCATGCACAATGTTTACTGATAAGTACAATAATTACATTTTCTTACATGCCGCATAATGAGAACTTGAGAATTCCTTCTTAGAAGTGCTTTCTATCATTTTTTTAGGCTGTAGCCTAAATTTAAAATTATGACATCAAAATGTAATAATTCTCTCAAGATGATTGCCATGTCTGAAGCTTAAATGGCCCACCTCTCTTTAGTTGTTTTCAGTGTTGTGTTAGCATTACTCACATAGTGAGAGAAATTAAAACAGGCTACATGGTTTCCATGCCAACCAGCTGCTTCACCTAGACAAGGTTTGGATTGAGAGCAGATTGGAGCGAGGCAGGAAATACAACTGGCTCTGTGGAGACAGAACACTGTTTCGTCTTGGAGACAGATTCCTCTTCTTAAATGGTCTTACGCAATTCTGAACAGTCTTCCAAAATGTTTCTCTCACTTTTGAGAGAAATACACTATAAAATGACCTTAGCACATATTTAAATATGAGGTAAACATCATATTGTTTGATTAATCCAAAGGCAAACTGTTTTAAATGAATAACAGTCTAAGTAAATAGGAATACACTGTGCCTGGATTGGGATAATCATTCCTAGTCAATAAACAAACTGTTAGAAATGAAGCCTTCTGTACTGAAGGTACATTGAATATTCTGTGCGTGGTTTGAGATAATTCTTCATTGTAAATAAAACAGCTGGGGTGACGGGGCTGTTTGCCCTGAGAGAATTTCTCTTATAGACTGTAGTGTAGTACTGAGATGGATCTTAGCAGAACAGAGACAGGTGCTTCTCTAATGGCACAAGGGAGAAGAGTCTATATCAGTACTGTAAATGTTGTGATGCATTAAAACACTCTGTACTAATTTCACAGCAAAGGGAGTGAAAGGCGTACTGGGGGCCTGAGAGCATGACAAAGGCTGTCATCTAAGAGAGGAATAACAGACTCAGTTGTTCATTTCAGTTATTCATTTAATTCACTAAACCACTCAGTACATGATGCATTTACTGATAACAGAGCTGATTGACTTAAGTGGCAAACTACCTTATTAAACTGAATGATTTGCAATCAATGTTTTTCTGAATCAATCTATGTACAGTTGAAGTTGGAAGTTTACATACACTTAGGTTGGAGTCATTAGAACTCATTTTTCAACCACTCCACACATTTCTTGGTTAGGACATCTACTTTGTGCATGACACAAGTACTTTTTCCAACAATTCTTTACAGATAGATTATTTCACTTAAAAGTCACTGTATCACAATTCCAGTGGGTCAGAAGTTTACATACACTAAGTTGACTGTGCCTTTAAACAGCTTGGAAAATCCCTGAAAATGTCATGGCTTTAGAAGCTTCTGATAGGCTAATTGACATAATTTGAGTCAATTGGAGGTGTACCTGTGGATGTATTTCAAGGCCTACCTTCAAACTCAGTGCCTCTTTGCTTGATATCAAGAGAAAATCAAAAGAAATCAGCCAAGACCTCAGAAAAAAAATCGTAGACCTCCACAAGTCTGGTTTGTCCTTGTCAGCTGTCATACCGCTCAGGAAGGAGACACGTTCCGTCTCTTAGAGGTGAACGTACTTTGGTGCGAAAAGTACAAATAAATCCCAAAACAACAGCAAAGGACCTTGTGAAGATGCTGAAGGAAACAGGTACAAAAGTATCTATTTCCACAGTAAAACAAGTCTTATATCGACATAACCTGAAAGGCCGCTCAGCAAGGAAGAAGCCACTGCGCCAAAACTGCCATATAAAAGCCAGACTACAGTTTGCAACTGCACATGGGGACAAAGATCATACTTTTTGGAGAAATGTCCTCTGGTCTGATGAAACAAAAATAGAACTGTGTGGCCATTATGACCATTGTTATGTTTGGAGGAAAAATGGGGAGGCTTGCAAGCAGAAGAACACCATTCCAACCGTGAAGCACGGGGGTGGCAGCATCATGTTGTGGGGATGCATTGCTGCAGGAGGGACTGGTGCACATAACAAAATAGATGGCTTCATGAGGGAGGAAAATTATGTGGATATATTGAAGAAACATCTCAAGACATCAGTCAGGAAGTTAAAGATTGGTCGCAAATGGGTCTTCCAATGACCCCAAGCATACTTCCAAAGTTGTGGCAAAATGGCTTAAGGACAACAAAATCAAGGTATTGGAGTGGCCATCACAAAGCCTTGACCTCAATTCTATATGAAAAATAAATTTTTAAAAGCGTGTGCGAGTAAGGAGGCTTACAAACCTGACTCAGTTACACCAGCTCTGTCAGGAGGAATGGGCCAAAATTCACCCGACTTATTGTGGGAAGCTTGTGGAAGGCTGCACAAAATGCTTGACCCAAGTTAAATCATTTAAAGGCAATGCTACTAAATACTAATTGAGCAGTTGCCATACCAGCGGTGATGGAGCCAGTCAAGATGCTCTCAATGGCGCAGCTGTAGAACTTTTTGAGGATCGGAGGGCGCATGACAAATCTTTTCAGCCTCTTGAGGGGGAAGATGCACTGTTGTGTAACTTCATGACCGTTGGTGTGTTTGGACCATGTTAGATCCATAGTGATGTGGACACAGAGGAACTTGAAGTTCTCGACCCACTACAGCCCCGTCAATGTGAATGGGGGTGTGCTCGGACCTTTGTTTCCTGTAGTCTACAATCAGCTGTTTTGTCTTGCTGACGTTGATGGAGAGGTTGTTGTCCTGGCACCACACTGCCATGTCTCTGACCACCTCCCTATAGGTTGTCTCATTGTCATCGGTGATCAGGCCTACCACCATTGTGTCATCTGCAAACTTAATGATGGTGATGTAGTTGTGCGAGGCCACTCAGTAGTGGGTCAACAGGAAGTACAGGATGGGACTAAGCATTACATCCCTGATGGGCTCCTGCGTTGAAGGTCAGCATGCAGAGGTGTTGTTGCCTAACCTCGCCACCTGGGGGCGTCCTGTCAGGAAATCCAGGATCCAATTGCAGAGGGAGGTGTTCAGTCCCAGGTCCTTAGCTTAGTGGACACTATGGTGTTTAACACTGAGCTGTAGTCAATGAACAGCATTCTCACGTAGGTGTTCCTTTTGTCCATGTGGGAAAGGGCAGTGTGGAATGCAATAGAGATTGAGTCATATGTGGCTCATTTGGGGCGGTATGCAATTTGCTTTGGGTCCAGAGTGTCTAGGATGATGGTGTTGATGTGAACAGCCTTTCAAAGCATTTCATGGCTACAGACATGAGTGCTACGGGGCGATAGTCATTTAGACAGGTTACCTTGGCATTCTTGGGCACATGGATTATGGTGGTCTGCTTGAAATATGTAGGTATTACAGACTGGGTCAGCGAGAGGTTGAAAATGTCAGTGAAGACACTTGCCAGCTGGTCAGCGCATGCTCTGAGTATGTGTCATGGTAATTCATCTGATCCTGTGGCCTTGTAATTGTTAACCTGTTTTAAGGCCTTACTCACATCGGCTATGGAGAGTGTGATCACACAGTCGTCCGGTACAGCTGGTGCTCACACAAATGATTCAGTAGAAGGCATTTAGCTCGTTTGGAAGTCTCGAGTCACTGGGCAGCTCGCGGTTGGGTTTCCCTTTGTAATTTGTGATAGTTTGACAAGCGTCAATGCCAGTGTAGTAGGATTCAATCTTAGTCCCGTACTGACAATTTGCCTATTTGATGGTTCATTGAAAGGCGTAGCAGGATATCTTATAAGCGTCCATGTTAGTGTCCCACTCCTTGAAAACGGCATCTCTAGCCTTTAGCTCAGTGCGGATGTTGCCCATAATCCATGGCTTCTGGTTGGGATATGTATGTACAGTCACTGTGGTGACATCGATGCACTTATTAATGAAGCTGGTGACTGATGTGGTAAAGGGGGAGTGCTGCCACTAGACTTGTCTTGAAAGGTGAAATAAAGCCTTGGATTAGGCTGACATAGGGGTGTGTCTCTATTTGGCCCAATCCAGAGAAAAACAAACCATAAAATGGACGCTCTTTTTTCCATTCAGTCCTTTCAGTACGATCTCTGTACTACATTACTCTACGATCGTTTTTAACCTTCAGAAATTTAGTCTGGAGGATGTGGGGCAAAAAGAAAACAAGATAGTACAATAAAGCAGATATGCTACTGGTCCCTGTGTCACACCCTGACCATAGTTTGCTTTGTATATTTCTATGTTTTGGTTGGTCAGGGTGTGAGCTGAGTGGGCATTCTATGTTACATGTCTAGTTTGTCTAGTTCTATGTTTGGCCTGATATGGTTCTCAATCAGAGGCAGGTGTTCATCATTGTCTCTGATTGGGAACCATATTTAGGTAGCCTGTTTGGTGTTGGGTTTTGTGGGTGATTGTCCTTGTTACTGTCTCTGTGTTACTTTGCACTAGTATTAGGCTGTTTCGGTTTTCGTGGTACGTTTGTTTTTGTATTTGATTCGTGTTTACTTTGTTTCATTAAACATGGATTGCAAAAGCCACGCCGCATTTTGGTCCACTTCTCCTTCACCACAGGAAAACCCTTACACCCTGATTCAGTTATGGGTCCTAATTTTTCTTCCAGCGAAATAAGAGACAGTATTGTTTCAGACATAAAGAGGGTCTCTGTTGCCAGAAATAATAGAACAGGGGAATTCCAAATGTGTCACTACTACCAACTTCAGCAGCATCTGTCAGAGTTAATACTAAAATATGAATCTTCGCAGACAGTAGGGCTGAGAATTGCCAGGGACCTCACGATACGATATTATAATGATACTTAGGTCCCGATACGATATGTATTGTGAATCTATATACATCACGATTCTATATGTATTACAAATATACAGTATATTGTGATTTGATGTTCCAAACATATTTCTCACCATATGTCTGTCTGCTGCAGAGGGACAAGAGAAAATAAGTTTCGATAAGTCATATGAATAAAAGTGCTGAAAACATGTAAAAATATTGTGGAAATCAAGTTATGGAAGAAGAAATACCAGAGTTATGGCGAAGGTACAGCCGACAACCACTAGCTAACGTTAACTACCTTTTTTATATTCGTCAGAGAATCAATATAATATCACCCCCCAAAATATTGCGATACACCACTATATTGATGTTCCTCCCCATCACTACCTATTGGCTTATTGTTGTACTCGAACAATGTGATTCAACTGGATATTCATTTGATGAGAGGGAAAAAAAATAGTGGCTGCTTTGTGGCAGTGCAGATTGTAATTTGAGATTTGGCTCGGAGGTGGAATGAGTGTGTGACCTGAGGTGTACTCTACAGATCAACTCATTCAATTACCCTTTCAGCTACTATTTCATTTTGTGTGTGTGGTCTTTATGACAATCCCCTCAATTGTGGCTGGTCCATTGATTAAAATTGAAGTCATTTGAGTTACTGAAAGGGCTATAGTGTAGCGTTTAAATGTATCATACAATTGCATACACTGAATTCACAACAGCCTGAAATTGACTGCGTTGTAATTATCAGCACAGTACATACATCATAGATTGTGATTCCACTTCTCTTAAAGTATGAAATGAATCTCAAGAGGTTAGAAGAGGACATGCACATGCACCGATGCACCGGCACACACGTGGAAAAAGACAGACACATACACACAGAAACACCTACTCTACTGATCCATTTAATCCACCTTTTTGTATTGGCCGTCCTCTTTTGTAGTAATAACCGTTGAGAGTTGTTGGCCCATAGTGCCTTTTCCAATTTATGATACAGCGGCAAAGAGGAGGTATAGCTACAGTGCTTTTAGTGTATCCATGGTAACCTGGTTATGAAGCTCTGTGACTTAATTTCATTGCAGGGTGCTGAGCACCAGAGCGGGATTTAAGGGAGCAACTGGTCTCATAAACTACCATTACATCGAAGTGTAGAAACATTCATATTTATGTTGATGACTGGGGGGGGGTCTTGAGAAATGTAACCACTCTTAAACTCAAAGCGAGAGCTACATAAGAAAGGACTGAACATCCATGATATCGAAATGATAGTTTAAACCATGTTCAGAGTTTGTTTACATTTACTTTGTTAACAAACACTGGAGTTAAACTTGCTTATATTTTGGGTCCTGATAGGGTACGACAGTTGAACTAAACTCATGAGGCATTACAAGTTATATTCTTCAAGAATGAATGGGTATATACTGTGCATTAGGAAAGTATTCAGACCCCTTGACATATTCCAAATTAATATTCTAAAATGTATTTTTTTTCAAAATTATTAAAAAAAAAACGGAAATATCACATTTACATAAATATTCAGACCCTTTCTCAGTACTTTGTCGAAGCACCTTTGACCTCAATTACAGCCTTGTGTCTTCTTGGGTATGACACTACAAGCTTGGCACACCTGTATTTGGGGAGTTTCTCCCATTCTTCTCTGCAGATCCTCTCAAAATCTATCTATTTTCAGTTCTCTTCAGAGTTTGATCAAGTTCAACTCCGGGCTCTGGCTGGGCCACTCAAGGACATTCAGAGACTTGCCCCGAAAAGCCACTCCAGCGTTGTCTTGGCTGTGTGCTTAGGGTTGTTGTCCTGTTGGAAGGTGAACCTTCACCCTAGTCTGAGGTCCTGAGCGCTATGGAGCAGGTTTTCATCAAAGGTCTTTGCTCCAATCATCTTTGCCTCAACCCTGACTGGTCTCCCAGTCCCTGCCGCTAAAAAACATCCCTTAAGCATGATGTTGCCACCACCATGCTAACTGTAGGCATGGTGCCAGGTTTCCTCCAGACGTGACGCTTGGCATTCAGTCCAAAGAGTTCAATCTTGGTTTCATTAGAACAGAGGATCTTGTTTCTATTGTATGCCTTTTACTGAGGAGTGGCTTCTGTCTGGCCACTCTACCATTAAAGCCTGATTGGTATTGATGGAGTGCTGCAGAGATGGTTGTCCTTCTGGAAGGTTCTCCCATCTCCACAGAGGAACTCTGGAGCTCTGCCAGAGTGACCATCGGGTTCTATGTCACATCTCCCTTCTCCCCTGATTGCTCAGTTTGGCCGGGCGGCCAGCTCTAAGAAGTGGTACCAAACTTCATCCATTTAAGAATGATGGAGGCCACTGTGTTCTTGGGGACTTTCAATGCTGAAGACATGTTTTGGTACCCTTCCCCAGATCTGTGCCTCGACACAATCCTCTTGGAGCTCTACGGACAATTCCTTTGACCTCATGGCTTGGTTTTTGCTCTGACATGCACTGTCAACTGTGAGACCTTATATAGACAGGTGTATGCTTTCCAAATCATGTCCAATGAATTGTCCAATGAGTTTTCCACAGGTGTACTCCAAGTTTTAGAAACATCTAGAGAATGATCAATGGAAATAGGATGCACCTGAGCTCAATTTCAAGTCTCATAGCAAAGGGTCTGAATACTTAATTTTTAATACATTTGCAAGAATGTCTATAAACCTGTTTTCGCTTTGTCATTATGGGGTATTGTGTGTAGATTGATGATGAAAAACATGTATTAAATTTTAGAATAAGGCTGTAACATAGCAAAATGTGGAAAAAGTCAAGGGGTCGGAATACTTTCCGAATGGACTGCATATAATTTATTTCTAAGTCAAAAAATGTATGTAGCAACTAAGGATTCTAGCTTTAAGCAGGAGACCACGTCTGCGTCCCAAATGGCACCCCATTATTGCACTACTTTTGGCCCATAGCGAATAGGGTACCATTTAAGACACAGCCGAAGTCATGAATCCCTCACTTTGCACCTACACACCCAAAACATATGTAAATAAATGAGATGTCAGAAAGGTAGAGGGATACGGCTGTCTGCATAGCAAAGACAAATAATAATGAGGGCCCAGAACAAAGCCTCCGATATGAATCATCTCCCATCGCACATCTAAACGGCATAATGGGGGTTCTGCGATTTCATCACAGTGTTTGATGATGCGAAAAGCTGACTGATTCCAGCTGAACCCTTGCTTGCAGCAGTCAGCTAGTCATCTGAGAGAAGAAATGAGCACACACACAGGCACGCATGAGCATAGAGAGCCATGCAAGTACATACACAAACACATACACACAGCACGAACGCACACACAGCAGACAAAAACACACACACACACACACACACACACACACACACACACACACACACACACACACACACACACACACACACACACACACACACACACACACACACACACACACACACACACACACACACACACACACACACACACACACACACACACACACACACACACACACACACACACAGCCCTGTCACACCAGCCCTGTCACACCAGCCCTGTCACACCAGCCTATTTTTAAATCAGGTGAAATATAAAATGTGACTTGTTTCAGCCACGAAAAAAACTCCCGCTAGGATTGGCGTGTGTGGACTGAACATGCGTGAGTTTGGATTGGTCACTATAATGTGAGCTTCAGTATGTGTTGATTCAGGAGAGGCATTTTCAGATTATTACGTTTCTAACATACATTAGCTTGCTGGCTCGCTAGCTAACGTTACGTGTACGAACTGTACGAACACGTTACATGTATGAATATTATTCTAATCAGTCTTAGTTATAGTCTAATAATAGCTAGCTAACATTGAACCTGGTTGATTGGCTTTAGCTACCTGCAGATCCCTACTACAGCTATGACAATGTTTGAATTGGTTGGTAGTAGTATGAGTTAGTATTATGTCTAAACAAAACACTTTGCCAGATGGTTACATGATCCATCACATTAGCCATGTGTGTCTGGTGATTACTGCCATTTATTGTGTTTCAGGAACATGTGTACATGTCAAGACAATTGGGACCATCCACATAGCTAGATGTGGCTGGGGGAAGTTAAATATAGGATTTCTTCACATGACCCATCAGTTTAGACAAGCATGTCAGGTAAGTGTCATCTAATAAATATAAAACATTTCAAAAATATTTTGAACTGGACTCTTTCTGTTTTTTTATATTGCTACTTTGCAAGTAACCATGTCACTGAACTGTTTAAATCAAATCAAATCCAATTGTATTTGTGACATACACGTGTTTTGCAGATGTTAATGCAGGTTGTAGCGAAATGCTTGTGTTTCTAGCTCGAACAGTATAGTAATATCTTACAATTTCACAACAATACACACAACACACACGAATCTGAAGCAATGGGATGGAATTAAGAATATTTAAATATTTGGACAAGCAATTTCAGAGCGGCATAGACTAAGATACAGAAGAAAAGGATAGAATACAATATATACATATGAGATGAGTAATGCAAAATATGTAAACATTATCAAAGTGACTAGTGTTCCATTATTAAAGTGGACAGTCATTTTAAGTCTATGTTTATAGGGCAGCAGCCTCTAATGTGCTAGTGATGGCTATTTAACAGTCAACATAAGACCGAATCGAGACGGTCAGTCACATATAGGCATTGATTAAAGCTTGATGTTAAATTAATATCTCCGTACCATCATATTTAAGTCTATATGACACCAATGTCGATGAACATTTGAAAATCAACTTGATTGGATATATTCTAATGTAATGTAATCATAATCTAAATTTGTGCCAATCTGTTCTACCTGATGTGTTTTGATGTACTTGAGCGTAAGGTGCTATCTCCTCTCTGAGAGGACCTCCTGCCAGACATTCACTCTCTCCCTTCAATCTCTGAGACAAACTAAACTCCAATAACGACTCATAAAACAATTAATCATCACCATACAAAAAAAATCCTAAATATACGTATTTAACAAAATATGCTTTACATTGTATTCCAGATTTGCCCGGTTTTTCTGATATAGCTCAGTTTAAATAGTTCGCAGGTCTGAATTGATTTGGCGTAGGCTATTAGCTAGCAGCTAGCCAGCTAGGCCTGTATGTGAGCCTAGTAGGTTACTGATTTCTTTTTTAGAGACCAGAATCGTCTTATTGAAGAATCACATTCAACAACCTAGCTGAGCCTTTACAGGTACGTTAAACACAGACAGTAGATATATGTTAGTAGTAGGCTATGTGTCAGTCTCGCCAGTTAGGTCTAGACAGCCAACTGGTGTGCAAATAGACCAGTGGTGAGCGACTGATCATGAGCATTGCGAGTCACAAAAGCATTGGCCACAGCACGGAATTGTTAGAAATAATGTTTGATCCGTTTTAATGGGTGGGCTACATGTTGATTATTTGTGTATTTTCCAGGAGCTTGCTCGATTGTCTTGTTAAGAAAGATCAGGGAAAAATGTTACAGTTTACTGGCTTAAATGGGTTGCTGTTTTTTTGTTTCCCTCTGGAAAATCAGCTAATATTAAATAAATACTAACTACATTATTTCTGTTGCCATTTCTCATTATTGTTTAATTTTACTTAACTATTGATGTGTTATGCTGTATTATAATATTGTATTATAATTAAGCAATACGGCCCGAGGAGTTATGGTATATGGCCAATATTCCATGGCTGAGGGCTGTTCTTACGCACAACGCAACGTTGAGTGCCTAGATAGAGCCCGTAGCCATGGTATATTGGCCATATACCACACACCCCTGAGGTACCTTATTGCTATTATAAACTGGTTACCAATGTAATTAGAGCAGTAAAAATATTTTTTGTGTTGTATATTGTATATATATACAGTGCCTTGCGAAAGTATTCGGCCCCCTTGAACTTTGCGACCTTTTGCCACATTTCAGGCTTCAAACATAAAGATATAAAACTGTATTTTTTGTGAAGAATCAACAACAAGTGGGACACAATCATGAAGTGGAACGACATTTATTGGATATTTCAAACTTTTTTAACAAATCAAAAACGGAAAAATTGGGCGTCCAAAATTATTCAGCCCCTTTACTTTCAGTGCAGCAAACTCTCTCCAGAAGTTCAGTGAGGATTTATATTCCTGCTTTATATTCCTGTTATCATGTATTAATTCTTCCCACTAATCCTTTGGCTCCACCAAATAAAACTGTGATGGCTTGTTGGCCATCTTTATCACTCTGTATGATGAGGAACTCACGGGCAACAATGACAAAACAATTGGCAGCCCAGGGGGACATTCATGATGAGTTCCCAGAGAGTGTACCAGTGCATTATGATCTTCCTTGAACTACATGTAGATTCTGTATGTGAGAGCAGCATGGGGAGGATGAGATAGGGAAGATTCACATTTCCAACCCGTGGGAAAGAGAAGTCAATTGAGATGAAGATCCAACAATACTTGTGCTAAGTTAAATTAGCGAGATTCTTCAAATGACGTAGGCTCTTATAGCTCCTCAAACACTGAATAGGTTCAACGCTACTTAGTCACATCCCATTTCTTCCACTTTTTAGGTCACCCTAGATCCAGAGCAACTGTTTGGCATTCTGTTAACCACCCCTTAGTGTCTTGGCCCCTGTTCATAGGTCTAGGCCTCTTACTACAGGGAGCAGTCGGGATAGATTTATTGCCGTGTTCCTGTGGCGCAAATGCTCTCTTTAATCACTCCAGAATTACCATGGACCCTGGTCATTCAAACTCACTTCTCATCCCCTTCCCCCTCATCAATGTATATCCCATGGCCAACCCCCCTCCAACAGCAGCACTGTGGAATGGCCGGGACTAAGACCAATATATACAGATAACAGCTCAAATAAAGGAAACACCAAATACCACAAATCAAGAACAGCTTCAATGCTCCTTGGTAAAGATTGAATAAGGGATGCAACACCATTCTTCCACGAGAAATTCAATAATGTGGTGCTTTGTTGGTGGATCTGCTGACTGACACACACACACACACACACACACACACACACACACACACACACACACACACACACACACACACACACACACACACACACACACACACACACACACACACACACACACACACACACACACACACACACACACACACACACATTAAACCCCCTGAAGCTTTTTTAGACCCCTCTTTTAAAGCCACTAATATCTCTTCTTCTAGCCAAAATAATTGGCAACTGGACATCTTTATACATGATGGGATATTAATTGCTCAATTAAAGACATGGTCCGGAACTTTGGCGTCTAGTATATTTTTTATATTTTTTTAACCTCCTGCTTTGAGCTGGATGTGTCAATGTTCATACATGCACAATCTATGAGCAGATCTAGGATCAGGTCCCCCTGTCCATATCATTTTATATAATATCAAGATGATCTACAGGGGAAAACTGATGCTAGATCAGCACTCCTACTTTGAGACACTTTGGGTATACGGGCCTCATAAAAAGGATCTTAAAATAAGTAACTTGTCCTCTTTGGATGATAGATAAATGGATGCTGCTGAAGATCTAAGTGTTGACATTCTCTTAATGATATTCCCGAAGGACGTGTCCTGGACTCAATCTATGGATGCCTGATCTGTTTAACATCTGACAATGACAGCTGAACGCTGTAAGCAGTAAAGCAGTTCTCCATCCCTTATTGCAATTATGTAAATGAAATTCAAAGCAGTGATGCAGTGGCAGCATTCTGAAGAAATCTGTGGCAGCATTGTGGAGAAGGGAGGCCGTCGTAAATATCACAGTCATTTAACCTTGATTTATACTGGTTATTCTCATTGAGATAACATCTCTTTTGCAAGAGAGACCTGTTCGCGTCTATGCTGATGTCATAGTTCATGGTCAGGTAGAATGCGATGATGATGATGATGATGACAGGTACTGGAGGTTCTAAGCAGAGGTGTAGGATCTGACAGCCCCAACTTAAGCCAGCTGCTATCATTTTACTCCCTTAACCAGCCCTGTTAGCAATGGCTCTGTTTCATCTCTGCCCTGCTAATACACAGCCTCCACATGACCTTGATAACTATCAAAGGAGAGGGCACACTTTGAGACCTCCCAGTCTCAGAAGGGTTTACATGTGGTCTAAATCGTTAACAAGGCCATTGACTGTACAGGAAAGCACAGAGAGGGAGAACGTCCATTCACTAAACATTTGTTTTCATTGTCATTCAGTCAATCTGGTCTCAGGGCATTTCATATTATTATTTATGTAAATCCGAGACATTCCATTTAGTATGATATATTACACATTTGCAAAATGTACAATATGTTTGAATTTGCAAAACGTACAATATGTTACGAATTTGCTAAACATATGACATGTTAAGAATTCCAATTTGTTATGGCTAATATTATCTAGGTGGCTAGGTGACTAACACTAACATTAGCTAGCTGGATAACATTAGCTAGGCTAGGGGTTAGGGTTAAGGTTAGGAGTTAGGTTAAAGGGATAAGGTTAGGGTTAGGGAAAGGGTTTGTCTTGGCTAAGAGTTAGGAAAAGACTGACTGTATCAATTCTTGTTTTTATAAGAAACATTAGTGGGCTGGAAAATCCAAATTGTTTGCATAGTCAACTTACAAAAAGCACTGACACACACACATACCCCACCAGACATACCACCAGAGATCTTTTCACAGTCTCCAGGTCCAGAACAAATTCAAGGAAACGTACAGTATTATACAGAGCCATGAGTGCATGGAACTCCCTTCCATCTTATGTAGCGCAACTGAACAGCAAACCTGGTTTCAAAACACAAATAAAGCAACACCTCAAGACACAACGCCTCTCCCCCATGAGACATACTTGTTGTGTGTATGTACTGACACATATGTGGAGCAACGAACCGCCCTTGCTGTCTCTACCTGGCCGGTTCCCCTCTTTCCACTGGGATTCTCTGCCTCTAACCCTATTACAGGGGCTGAGTCACTGGCTTACTGGGGATCTTTCATACCGTCCCTAGGAGGGGTGTGTCACTTGAGTGGGTTGAGTCACTGATGTGATCTTCCTGTCTGGGTTGGCGCTCCCCCTTGGGTTGTGCCGTGGCGGAGATCTTTGTGGGCTATACTCGGCCTTGTCTCAGGATGGTAAGTTGGTGGTTGAAGATATCCCTCTAGTGGTGTGGGGGCTTTGGCAAAGTGGGTGGGGTTATATCCTTCCTGTTTGGCCCTGTCCGGGGGTGTCCTCGGATGGGGCCACAGTGTCTCCTGACCCCTCCTGTCTCAGCCTCCAGTATTTATGCTAGTTAGTAGTTTATGTGTCGGGGGGCTAGGGTCAGTTTGTTATATCTGGAGTACTTCTCCTGTCCTATTCGGTGTCCTGTGAGAATTTAAGTGTGCTCTCTCTAATTCTCTCTTTCTTTCTCTCTCTCGGAGAACCTGAGCCCTAGGACCATGCCTCAGGACTACCTGACATGATGACTCCTTGCTGTCCACAGTCCACCTGGCTGTGCTGCTGCTCCAGTTTCAACTGTTCTGCCTTATTATTATTATTGGACCATGCTTGTCATTTATGAAAATTTGAACATATTGGCCATGTTCTGTTATAATCTCCACCCGGCACAGCCAGAAGAGGACTTGCCACCCCACTTAGCCTGGTTCCTCTCTAGGTTTCTTCCTAGGTTTTGGCCTTTCTAGGGAGTTTTTCCTAGCCACCGTGCTTCTACACCTGCATTGCTTGCTGTTTGGGGTTTTAGGCTGGGTTTCTGTACAGCACTTTGAGATATCAGCTGATGTACAAAGGGCTATATAAATACATTTGATTTGATTTGATTTGATATGTGTAACTGACAGATAAACACACACTACATGTTAATGTTTTTAAATGTATGTAAATTGTAAAGTATTTTGTCTGTAATGTATTTTTCATTATATGTTGGACCCCAGTAAGACTAGCTGTGAGCCATTGGCGTTGGCTAATGTGGATCCTAATGAATCAAATACAAATCAAATCAAATAAATATGGAGAAAACCACACAGACCTCTGTTTAATTCCTGTGTTTACTAACTGTTAGGAAACATCAGAAGTATCGCAACTTTATTTTTACGAAGATTGAAAAGATCTTGGTGCCATTGACTCTTGCTTATTGATTTCCCTGCAAGTTCCTGCTGGCTCAAGCAATTCATTATTTAGCACTCTGACGTAAACTCAGCAAAAAAAGAAATGTCCTCTCACTGTCAACTGCGTTTATTTTCAGCAAACTTAAAATTTGTAAATATTTGTATGAACATAAGATTCAACAACTGAGATATAAACTGAGCAAGTTCCACAGACATGTGACTAACGGAAATTGAATAATATGTCCCTGAACAAAGGGGGGGTCCAAATCAAAAGTAACAGTCAGTATGTGGTGTGGCCACCAGCTGCATTAGTACTGCAGTGCATCTCCTCCCCATGGACTGCACCAGATTTGCCAGTTCTTGCTGTGAGATGTTACCCCACCCTTCCACCAAGGCACCTGCAAGTTCCCGGACATTTCTGGGGGGAATGTCCCAAGCTCTCACCCTCCGATCCAACAGGTCCTAGACATTTCTGGGGGGAATAGCCTTAGCCCTCACCCTCCGATCCAACAGATCCCAGACATGTTCAATGGGATTGAGATCCGGGCTCTTCGCTGGCCATGGCAGAACACCGATATTCCTGCCTTGCAGGAAATCACGCACAGAACGAGCAGTATTGCTGGTGGCATTGTCATGCTGGAGGGTCATGTCAGGATGAGCATGCAGGAAGGGTACCACATGAGGGAGGAGAATGTCTTCCCTGTAACGCACAGCGTTGAGATTGCTTGCAATAACAACGAGCTCTGTTCAATGATCCTATGACACACTGCCCCAGAACATGACGGACCCTCCACCTCAAAATCGATCCCGCTCCAGAGTACAGGCCTCGGTGTAACGTTCATTCCTTCGACGATAAACGCAAATCCAACTATCACCCATGGGGTGAGACAAAACCGCGACTTGTCAGTGAAGAGCACTTTTTGCCAGTCCTGTCTGGTCCAGCAACGGTGGGTTTGTGCCACTAGTCAACTTTGTTGCCGGTGATGTCTGGTGAGGACCTGCCTTACAACAGGCCTACAAGCCCTCAGTCCAGCATCTCTCAGCCTATTGTGAACAGTCACTGGATGGAGGGATTGTGCATTCCTGGTGTGTAACTCAGGCAGTTGTTGTTGCCATCCTGTACCTGTCCCGCAGGTGTGATGTTCGGATGTACCGATCCTGTGCAGGTGTTGTTGCATGTGGTCTGCCACTGCGATTATGATCAGCTGTCTGTCCTGTCTCCCTGTAGCGCTGTCTTAGGCGTCTCACAGTATGGACATTGCAATTTATTGCCCTGGCCACATCTACAGTACTCATGCCTCCTTGCAGCATGCCTAATACACATTCACGAAGATGAGCAGGGACTCTGGGAATCTTTCTTTTGGTGTTTTTCAGAGTCATTAGAATAGAAAGGCCTCTTTAGTGTCCTTGTCACGAATATTACCGAAGGTGACTCCCCTTCTTGTTCGGGTGGCGCTCGGCGGTCGTCGTCGCCGGTCTACTAGCTATCGCCGATCCGTTGTTCTGTGTTCGTTTAGTTTTGTCTAACTGGTAGCACCTGTTTCTAGTTTGGTTGTTAGGATAGGGTTTTATATAGTCTGTTTAGCCCACTTCTGTTTCGTGCGGGCTTGTTCGTCTGTTTTGTTGTTTAAGTGTATTTTGTTGGCATTTGGGTTTCACGCTGTCCGTTTATATTTCTGTTCATTTGTGTTTCCACTTTTGTACATGTTATGTTTCCGGGACATTAAAGCGTGTTGTTTTTCCCACATCTTTTGCTCTCTGCGCCTGACTCCACACCTCTTCACTCATTACCGTAACAGAAGCCTGCACCACGATATGGAGTCAGCAGGAGCAGCGACCACTCCTCTTCCCACTATGGAGGAGAGAGTCCATCATCACACATCCATCCTCCATCGCCTAGGATCAGCGATGGATCAGATGATGGAGAGGATGGATCGTTGGGAGAGGAATGGTTTCCCTACTACCCCACCGACCCTCCCACCAGCAACTCTACCATCTCCCCCATCTGGATCCGGTTCCAGCGCTCTGCACATGACGCCTCCGAGGAAGTACGATGGAGCAGTGACAGGGTGCCAGGGATTCCTGCTGCAATTAGACCTCTACCTGGCCACCGTTCGACCGGCCCCCTCGGAGGAGGAGAGAGTAGGGGTCCTCATCACCTGCCTGACCGGTAGAGCCCTGGAGTGGGCTAATGCGGTCTGGAACGGGCCCGACTCGGCGGAAGACAACTACCCGGAGTTCATCCGCCGTTTCAGGGCCGTGTTCTATCACCCTCCAGAGGGTCGTGCGGTGCGTGAGAGATTGTTCCATCTGAGACAGGGGACGAGAAGCGTGCAGGACTTCGCGCTGGAGTTCCGGACCTTGGCTGCGGGAGCAGGGTGGAACGACAGGGCCCTGATTGACCATTACAGGTGTAGCCTGAGAGAGGACGTCCGTAGGGAGCTGGCCTGTCGGGATACTACACTTGGCCTGGATGGACTGATAGACCTGTCGATCCGGTTGGACCATCTGCTAGCTGCTCGTGGACGTTCTGAAAGGGTCCTGTCAGTTCTACCTCCTGATCCTCCTGCCCCTATCCCGTTGGAGCTAGGAGGTACCGCGTCAAGGGAGATCGGAGGAGGAAGCTCCTCCTGTACCAGTTGTGGCCGGAGAGGGCACACGTCTGGACGGTGCTAGAGGAATTCATCTGGGAATCATGAGGGCAGGCATAACACTCATCGGTCACCCCAGGTGAGTAAGCACCACACTCTCCCAGAGTTTCCTGTTGGTCACATGTTCCTATTAATTTGTTTCCTAAATTATTCTCCTTCTCTCCAGCATAAGGCACTGGTAGATTCAGGCACAGGATTCCGTTAGTAAAAGTAAACCCCCCTTTTCCAGTGCACTCTTTAGATAGTCGACCATTAGGGTCAGGGCTGGTGAAGAAAGCCACAATTTCGTTGGAGATGATTACGCAGGGGAATCACAAGGAGCGAATTAGTTTGTTCCTTATCGATTCACCTGCGTTTCCAGTTGTTCTGGGGATTCCCTGGCTAGCTATTCATAATCCTACGATTTCATGGAAACAGGGAACTCTACAGGGGTGGTCTGATGAGTGTTCAGGCAGGTGTGTAAGGGTTTACATCGGTGCTACAACGGTGGAGAGTCCAGACCAGGTTTCCACCGTGCGCATTCCAGCTGAGTATGACGATTTGGCTATCGTTTTCAGTAAAAAGAAAGCGACCCAATTTCCACCCCATAGGCAGGGGGATTGCGTGATAAATCTCCAGGTTAACGCTGCACTCCCCAGGAGTCATGTGTATCCTTTGTCCCAGGAGGAGAAGGTGGCTATGGAAAATTATATCACCGAGGCTCTGGGACAGGGGTACATTCAGCCCTCCATGTCACCTGTCTCTTCGAGTTTCTTTTTTGTGAAGAAAAAGGATGGTGGTTTGCGTCCGTGTATTGATTATAGAGGTCTAAATTCCATCACAGTGGGTTTTAGTTACCCACTACCTCTCATTGCTACGGTAGTGGAATCATTTCACGGAGAGCAGTTCTTCACTAAACTGGATCTCAGGAGTGCTTATAATTTGGTGCGTATTCAGGAGGGAGAAGAGTGGAAAACTGCATTTAGCACTACGTCGGGCCATTATGAGTACCTCGTCATGCCATACGGTTTAAAGAATGCTCCAGCTATATTTCAATCCTTCGTGGATGAAATACTCAGAGACCTGCACGGACAGGGTGTAGTGGTTTATATTGACGATATTTTGATCTACTCCGCTACACGCTCTGCGCATGTATCTCTTGTGCGCAAGGTTCTTAGACGACTGCTGGAGCATGACCTGTATGTGAAGGCGGAGAAATGTGAGTTTTCCAAACAATCAGTTTCCTTCCTGGGTTATCGCATTTCCAGCTCTGGTTTGGTAATGGAGGGTGACCGCGTTAAGGCCGTGCGTAATTGGCCGACTCCGACCACGGTAAAGGAGGTGCAGCGGTTCTTGGGATTTGCCAATTACTACCGGAGGTTTATCCGGGGGTTTTGGTCAGGTAGCTGTCCCTATTACCTCACTGCTGAAGGGGGGGCCGGTGCGTTTACAGTGGTCAGCAGAGGCGAACGGAGCTTTTCATAAGTTGAAGGCGATGTTTACTAAGGCGCCGGTGTTGGCACATCCGGACCCTTCTTTGGCATTTATAGTAGAGGTGGACACATCCGAGGCTGGGGTTGGAGCGGTGCTCTCACAGCGTTCGGGTGTGCCACCGAAGCTCCGCCCCTGTGCCTTCTAAGAAACTCGGGCCAGCGGAGCGGAATTATGATGTGGGGGATAGGAAGTTGTTGGCTATGGTTAAGGCCCTGAAGGTGTGGAGACACTGGCTTGAGGGGGCTAAGCACCATTTCCTTATCTGGACTGACCATCGTAACCTGGGGTATATCCGATCAGCTAGGAGACTGAATCCTCGTCAGGCAAGGTGACCCATGTTTTTCACCAGATTTTGTTTCACTATCTCATATACACCAGGTTCCCTCAACACTAAGGCTGACGCGCTGTCAAGACTCTATGACACTGAGGACAGGTCCATCGATCCTACTCCCATCATTCCGGCAGCTAAGCTGGTGGCACCGGTAGTATGGGATGTGGACGCGGACATCGAGCGGGCGCTAAGGGGGGAACCTACGCCTCCACAGTTCACTAAGCCACTCTTCTACCAACATGTCACCATTTGAGTGCGTGTTGGGGTACCAGCCGGTCCTGGCACCGTGGCATCAGAGCCAGACTGAGGCTCCTGCGGTGGAGGAGTGGGTACAGCGCTCTAAGGAGACCTGGAGGGCAGTCCAAGAGTCATTACGCCAAGCGAGTATAAGGCAGAAGAAGAGCGCTGACCGTCACCGCAGTGAGGCCCCCGTGTTTGCACCTGGGGACAGGGTCTGTCTCTCGACCCGAAACCTGCCTCTCCGCTTGCCCTGCCGGAAGCTGGGTCCTCAGTGTATAGGGCCATTTAAAGTCCTGAGGAGAATAAATGAGGTTTGTTATCGATTATTACTTCCTTCGTATTATCGTATTAACCCCTCATTTCATGTGTCTCTTCTCAGGCCGGTGGTAGCTGGTCCCATGCAGGAAAATGAGGTACCGGAGGTTCCTCTGCCCCCTCTGGACATCGAGGGGTCCCCGGCGTGCAAGATACGAGCTATTCTGGACTCGAGACGCCGGGTGAGAGGCTTGCAGTACCTCGTCGACTGGGAGGGGTACGGTCTGGAGGAGAGGTGCTGGGTTCCGGTGAGGGATATTCTAGACCCATCCATGTTGAGTGAATTCCATCGCCTCCGTCCGGATCGCCCAGCGCCTCGGCCTCCGGGTCGTCCCCGAGGCCGGCGTCGGCGCGCTGCGGGAGCTGCGCGTCAGGAGGGGGGAACTGTCACGAATATTACCGAAGGTGACTCCCCTTCTTGTTCGGGTGGCGCTCGGCGGTCGTCGTCGCCGGTCTACTAGCTATCGCCGATCCGTTGTTCTGTGTTCGTTTAGTTTTGTCTAATTGGTAGCACCTGTCTCTAGTTTGGTTGTTAGGATAGGGTTTTATATAGTCTGTTTAGCCCGCTTCTGTTTCGTGCGGGCTTGTTCGTCTGTTTTGTTGTTTGAGTGTATTTTGTTGGCATTTGGATTTCACGCTGTCCGTTTATATTTCTGTTCATTTGTGTTTCCACTTTTGTACATGTTATGTTTCCGGGACATTAAAGCGTGTTGTTTTTCCCACATATTTTGCTCTCTGCGCCTGACTCCACACCTCTTCACTCATTACCGTAACAGTCCTAAGTTTTCATAACTGTGAACTTAATTGCCTGCCGTCTGTAAGCTGTTAGTGTCTTAATGACCGTTCCACAGGTGCATGCTCATTAATTGTTTATGGTTCTTTGAACAAGCATGGGAAACAATGTTTAAACCCTTTACAATGAAGATCTGTGAAGTCATTTGCATTTTACGAATTATTTTTGAAAGACAGGGTCCTAAAAAAGGGACTTTTCTTTTTTTTGCTGAGTTTAGTTTAGGTCCTTTTCTCTTGCCGGGGTCTTTTCTAGCATGAGAGTTACTTGAAAAAAATGTAACATGTCGCTAGCTACTCATTTTTTTCCAGCTTTCAAATTGGCACATTCTTCTCTTCTCCAACTCTTCCCAGGTCCTCAGTGTACAAGAGAAAGTAGTAAGTAGTGAACTATGTTTTCTGTCAAAATACCTGGTAAAAATAATGGTTAATAAACAAACAACTCTAAGTGGGGCCCTATAAAACCCCCCCCCCACTAAATTTTGTTTAATATTTTCCTGGTTTGAGATTTATTTTATTTTATTACAATTGTTCATAGAGAAACAAGGAAATTGGATGTTCTGAGTCCATGTCAATATCTAAATCACAACAGAAAGGTCTGGAAGAAAACAAAAAATATATATATATGTTTTAGTGTTATTCCCCTTTACTTGCACACCTGGCCCTTTAACTGTGCATCTAGCAAGTGAGAAATGAGCCATCTAATTTGCTGGTCTAGCAATGGTTCTGTACTGCTGCTGCTCATTTCATGGCAAAGTTTGCAAATAACAAATGATATACTTACTTACTATACTTCTGCCAGGTAAGCCTACCTTGAAAAGGTTTTGGGGAAAGTAATTCTGCCAACCCACAAGATGGTTATCACATCAACTGGCTACTCACAGACCGCCAGACAAATGCCCCCCCCCCACATAGCAGGGGGCAATATTACTGGAAATTAATTGGCAAATATTGTGTTAGGTTTGGCTTTTTAAGCCAAAAGTTGCTAACCAGGGGTGGGATAATGTCAATGTTGCATTGATTATATAGCTGGGAGTTTGCAGTGTCTGATACTTGCAAATTGCATGTACTTTCAGAATTGTTTGGCAAGCTACTCATAGGTGGGTCGTGAGCTACTAGCAGCTCGCGATTGACCTGTTGGAGACCCCTGTACTAGAGCATTAGCATAGTGTTTGAAAGTGCTCAACTCAGTGGCTCTGATCCTAACTCCATACCATGGGGACTGAGTCAAGAAGCATTAAGGCCCAAAGCTCCTTGACTCTTGCCTCTCTTATCCTGTCTCCTGCTGTTAAATACCAGTTGAGATTCAGAGGGGGTCAGATGAGTAACACATGTTTTGAGCCCCAGGGAGTGATTTATATTTTTGTCTCTATCCTCAGGGACACCACTGCACACCACTGCACACACACACACACACACTCCTTTCCATCAGGAGACTGAAACTATCTCTCATCTGCCTGTGTTGCTCTGACCTCCTGCTGCCAGAATAATCCAGGCCCAGACCATCCCTCTCTCCCTCTCCCAGATGAAAAAGGCCCTTGTTGCGCCACTAATGGCCTTTTGCTAATGTCACAGTGATGGGATCTGCATCGGCCACCTGATGTATACTCTAATTGGTCACTTAGGTCTCATGACATCTGCTCTAATTGGTCACTTCTAGGGGTGAGTGCTGCTGTTTGTGTTTTAGTCTCTCTATGATGGAACCTGTTATTACAGTGACTGGCACAACTGGGTCCCATAGAAACCCTTGCTGGAACCTCCAGCCCCATCCACTCAACAGCTGATCTGACTACAGTGGCTAAGACCCCTTTATACCCATCAGGCAGCATTTCATTACTGTTTGTGCCAAATTCCGAGTCCCTATGGTTTCTACAGTACATGTATGTCACATGCACCCAATGTCAGTGTAAGACTATTCAAAGATGAATACACAACACAAAGGACTAAAGATCAAGAGGAAAGTAATGATCAATGGAAATTGTTGTTTCTGTAATGGGGAACTGAAGATTAATGGTTCAGGGACACGGGAGGAATTTCAGTCCAGGGCTCATAGTTACATGTGTCAAGTTATCATTGGTCCAAATTGTTTATACATTGAGCTTGAAAAGGGATACTTGTTCCTTGGCCATTGGCCCAATATTACTGCAAGGAATTCTAATTGGTCAACCACAGGCTAGGGTTGGGTTATAAACTACATCCTGTGTCTTTGTTCAGAGAAGAAAACACTGAGGACAGGGAAGAATAACCATCTGCCATCTACTTTCCAGCATAACAACTATGATTTGTTATCTTTGGGGTCTGTGTTGGGGGTTGGGGGCTCCCGAGTGGCGCAGCAGTCTAAGGTACTACATCTTGTGGTCCTTCTGTAGCTCAGTTGGTAGAGCATGGCGCTTGTAACACCAGGGTAGTGGGTTCAATCCCCGGGACCACCCATACGTAGAATGTATGCACACATGACTGTAAGTCGCTTTGGATAAAAGCGTCTGCTAAATGGCATATATTATTATTATTATTATATTATTATATTATCTCAGTGCTAGAGGCATCACTACTGACACCCTGGTTCAAATCCAGGCTGTATCACAACCGGCCATGATTGGGAGTCCCATAGGCGGAGCACAATTGGCCCAGCGTCATCCGGGTTTGGACGTCACTGTAAATAAGAATTTGTTCTTAACTGACTTGCCTAGTTAAATAAAGGTTTAGTATTTTTTTTAAGTGTCAAAAGCAATGCTCATCTCACCACACTAAACCAAATGCCTTAAAATGTTCCAGATATGTACCCATTTCTTTAACATTTAGAGTCTATCTGGGTTTTCCCATAGCACACCCTTTAGAATGGGTGTCACATACATAGCCTACATTCACATTAATTATTGCTGAGAACATGGGCATTACAACTCATTACTGTTTTATTAGCATATGAATTTGGTCTTGGGGAGACCCCTCCCACTCCTCGCTATAGCTGTCTGAGACATAAGCCAGAGAATGTATTAATAGTAAGTCAATTATTAGAGGGAGAGTTCATGTTATGAGCACCTCCCACTAAAGCATATGAGCACTGGAAAAACAAATGAGGTGCTCGAGGAATGTGTTCATCTTAAACGCTTCGGTGAGCTTATTTCTTATTTTCCATCGATTTACCACTGCTTCAAAAGCAGTTTGTATTAAATCTTGGACATGTTTTAATGACAGAGTTTTTGCTAATAGCGACAGGACAGCCAAACAGAGAGAGAGAGAGAGAGAGAGAGAGAGAGAGAGAGAGAGAGAGAGAGAGAGAGAGAGAGAGAGAGAGAGAGAGAGAGAGAGAGAGAGACAGCGAGAGACAGCGAGAGACAGCGAGAGACAGATACAGAGAGAGACAGATACAGAGAGAGACAGATACAGAGAGATGGCGAGAGAGAGAAAAAGTGACAGAGAAAACATGTGAGGCAGTGCTAGAAAGTCAGAGGACCGACAGTGCCTTCAGAAGGTATTCATACTCCTTGACTTATTCCACATTTTGTTGTGTCACAGCCTGAATTCAATATGGAATGAATATTTGTTTTTCTCACCCATCTACACACAATACCCCATAATGACAAAGTGAAAACATGTTTTTAGCGAATATTTGCAAATTTATAAAAAAATAAATACAGAAATATCTAATTTACACAGAAATAAATATATAAACGCAACAATTTCAAAGATTTTACTGAGTTACAGTTCATATAGGGAAATCAGTCAATTGAAATAAATAAATGAAAACCTAATATATAGATTTCACATGACTTGGAATACAGATATGCACCTGTTGGTCACAGATACCTTGAAAAAAATGTAGGGGCGTGGATCAGAAAACCAGTCAGTATCTGGTGTGACCACCACTTGACTCATGCAGCGCAACACATCTCCTTCACATAGAGTTGATCAGGCTGTTGATTGTGACCTGTGGAATGTTGTCCCACTCCTCTTCAATGGCTGTGCAAAGTTGCTGGTTATTGGCGGGAACTGGAACATGGTGTCGTACATGTCCATCCAGAGCATACCAAACAGGCTCAATGGGTGACATGTCTGGTGAGTATGCAGGCAATGGACGTACAGGGCCATTTTCAGCTTCCAGGAACTGTGTACAGATCCTTGCGACATGGGGCCGTGCATTATTATTCTGAAACATGAGGTGATGTCGGTGGACGAAGGGCATGACAATTGGCCTCGGGATCTTGTCACAGTATCTCTGTGCATTAAATTTGCCATTGATAAAATGCAATTGTGTTTGTTGTCCGTAGTTTATGCCTGCCTATACCATAATCCCACCGCCACCATGGGGCACTCTGTTCACAAAGGTGACTTCAGCAAATCACTAGCCCGCACAATGCCATACACACAGATTGCCATCTGTCCGGTACAGTTGAAACCAGGATTAATCCATGAAGATGGCCATCAAAGGTGAGCATTTGCCCACTGAAGTTGGTTACGACAAGGAACTGGAGTCAGGTCAAGACCCTGGTGAGGATGACGAGCACACAGATGTGCTTCCCTGAGACGGTTTCTGACCATTTGTGGATAAATTCTTTGTTTGTGCAAACCCACAATTTCATCAGCTGTCTAGGTGGAGGACGCTGGAAAAAGTGAAGAAGCTGGATGTTGAGGTCCTGAGCCGGCGTGGTTACATGTGGTCTGTGGTTGTGAGGCCAGTTTGACGTACTGCCAAACTCTCTAAAACAACGTTGAAGGTGACTTATGGTTGAGAAATTAACATTAAATTCTCTGGCAACAGCTCTGGTGGACATTCCTGCAGTTAGCATGCCAATTGCACGCTCCCTCAAAACTTGAAACATTTGTGGCATTGTGTTGTGTGACAAAACCGCACATTTTAGAGTGGCCTTTTATTGTCACCAGCACAAGGTGCACCTGTGCAATGATCATGCTGTTATATCAGCTTCTTGATATGCCAAACCTGTCAGGTGGATGTATTATGTTGGCAATTGGAGAAATCGTCACTAACAGGGATGTAAACAAATTTGTGCACAAAATTTTAAATAAGTTATATTTTTCGTGCTTCAAACACTTGACCATTGTTACTTTCCCTTCTGGGATGGCTACAAGACCCTTCCCACTCTCCCTTCGGCAAATCGGATCACAACTCAGTTCTGCTCCACCCTTCCTATAGGCAGAAACTCAAACAAGGAAGTACCCGTGCTAAGGCCTATTCAACGTTGGTCTGACCAATCAGAATCCATGCTTCAAGATTGTTTTGATCATGCAGACTGGAATATGTTCCGGGTTGCCTCTAAGAATAACATTGACATACAGTGGCAGAGAAAAGTATTCAGACCCCTTGGCTTTTTCCATATTTTGTTAGGTTACAGCCTTTTTCTAAAAAGGATTAAATAAAAACATTTCATCACCAATCTACATCCAATACCCAAGAATGAAAAATCGAAAACAGTTTTTTTTTTAAATGTTTGCAAAACCCCCCCCCAGAAAACCCCAACTTATTTACATAACTATTCAGACCCTTTGCTATGAGACTCGAAGTTCAGCTCAGGTGCTCACTTTGACAGAGCTCTAGAGTTCCTCTGTGGAGATGGGATAAACTTCCAGAAGGACAACCATCTCTGCAGGACTCCACAAAATCAGGCCTTAATGGTAGAGTGGCCAGACGAAAGCCACTCCTGAGTAAAAAGGCACATGACAGCCTGCTTGGAGTTTGCCAAAAGGCTCCTAAAGACTCTCAAACTATGAGAAACAAGATTCTCTGGTCTGATGAATCCAAGATTGAACTCTTTGGCCGGAATGCCAAGCGTCACGTCTGAAGGAAATCTGGCACCATTCCTACGGTAAAGCATGGTCGTGGCAGCATCATGCTGCGGGGATGTTTTTCAGCGGCAGGGACTCCGAGACTAATCAGGATCGAGGCAAAGATGAATGGAGCAAAGTACAGAGAGATCCTTGATGAAAATCTGCTTCAAAGCTGGGGCAAAGGTTCACCTTCCAACAGGACAATGACCCTAAGCACACAGCCGAAACAACGCAGGAGTGCATTTTGCTATACCTGCAAGAACATCTGCTAAATATGTGTATGCGACCAATAAAATTTGATTGGATATTGTCCTGATAAAGTTCCCAGTCCTGAACAATTACAAGCATACCCAAAACATGATGAAGCCACCACTATGCTTGAAAATATGGAGAGTGCTACTCAGTAATGTGTTGTATTGGATTTTCCGGGACAAAAATGTAATTACTTTAACAATTTCTTTGCATTGTTGCAAACAGGATGCATGTTTTGTAATATTTTTATTCTGTACAGGTTTTCCTTCTTTTCACTCTGTTAATTAGGTTAGTATTGTCGAGTAACTACAATATTGCTGATCCAGCCTGAGTTTTTTTCCTATCACAGGCCTCATGGTGAAATCCATGAGTGGGTTGCTTCCTCTCTGGCAACTGAGTTAGGAACGACGCCTGTGTCTTTGTAGTGACTGGGTGTATTGATACACCATCCAAAGTGTATTCATAACTTCAACATGCTCAAAGGGATATTCAATGTCTGCTTTTTTTACCATTCTACCAACAGGTGCCCTTATTTGCAAGGCATTGGGAAACCTCAGTGTTTGAAATTTACTGCTCGACTGAGGAACCTTACAGACAATTGTATGTGTGAGGTACAGAGATGAGGTAGTCATTCAAAGATCATTTTAAACACTATTATTGCACACTGAGTGAGTCCATGCAACTTATTACATGACTTGTTACTTACTCCTGAACTTATTTAGGCTTGCCATAAGAAAGGGGTTGAATACTTATTGACTCAAGACATTTCAGTTTTTCATTTTTAATTAATTGTAAAAAAATGAAAAAGTACAATTCCACGTTGACGTTATGGGGTATTGTGTGTAGGCCAGAGACCAAAAACCTAAATTGAATCATTTTTAAATTCAGGCTGTAACACAACAAAATGTGGAAAACGGCAAGGGGTGTGAATCCTTTCTGAAAACACTGTAGATCTCCTTAATCTAGGGTAAATAAAAAAATCATACACATACAGATTCTAATTGGGACGCCACATAATGCAATCTCATCTGTCAGAATCAAGCCGATAACAAGAAAAGAGCAGTATTTCTGCTACATCAAGTCGCATCCACTTACAGACGGAGAAGATAGAAGACAGAAGAGAGGAGGAGAGGAGGAAAAACAGCATGCTGATTGAGGCAATGGGAGTCGCACACCTTCCTCAAACAAAAAGCTCAAAGACAGAAAAGTGGGGCTGCAAAACCGCAGCCTGCCAGGAATTGCTATCTGCATGAAAATGCCTATTTCAGAGAGGCTAGCACCAGCCTAGCTTTGGTTACGCTCTAGGGATAGACCTGCTTTCCCATGTCAGTATAAATATAAATTTCACCCAGTAAACCGCTCGAGGCATCTTCTCCCCTTGGATCCCGGATTAAAGGTGTGAGACTGTCAGAGGTGCGTGAGTGTGTGCGTGTGCATGCATGTGTGTGTATAAGACAGACAGACAGACAGACAGACAGACAGACAGACAGACAGACAGACAGACAGACAGACAGACAGACAGACAGACAGACAGACAGACAGACAGACAGACAGACAGACAGACAGACAGACAGACAGACAGACAGACAGACAGACAGACAGACAGACAGACAGACAGACAGACAGACAGACAGACAGACAGACAGACAGACAGACAGACAGACATTTAATGGCCTTTTCATTGACGCAGCGATAATTGCAGCAGCTCCCTATCTCCTTGGATGAACACCATTCCACCTTATCTCCCTGACAATCCACAGGCAGACCTCCATACCGCCATCCCAGCAACCCGAGAGAGCGAGGTGGGGATGAGACGGTACTGACGCTGTGGCATGCTCCGCATCACAGTGCAACACCGACCGACCTTCACAGGGCCGGCCCAGAGGGAGGTCTGGGTATAGTCATATTTCAGAGGAAAGGTATCGTTATCTCTGATCTATAGCTACGTGCTTAAGCTTAGCAAATGCATTTACAGCACATACACATTGGCTACAACAGATATAGATCTAGGTCAAGGCTAGAAAAAAGGGCTGACTAAAACAAACATGTGGTTTAACATCTTCTATCTCTTGTATTATTTCAGGTCTATAATTATCATATACAAACATTTCGGTCTCAAGAAATTAGAATGCATAAGCAGAAAATAACCTCATACCGACTGTAAAATATGGTGGTGGATCTTTGATGTTATGGGGCTATTTGTGACTCGTTTCAGGAAACTAGGAGTATGTTGCATGTCACTAATTTTCTGGTCAGAAATGCCTTCTGTAACATGTGAACTTTCACGTGCCTTAATAACAAACTTGTATTCCATCCGTAAATACGAATAAAAAAATTCAAATATGAGCCTAGTTTGTTTATTCATGGAAAAAAACAAGAACCTTCCAGCTAGCCATGATTTTTGGAGTTTGGATTGGTCTGCCATGTTGCATACTTCTGTCTATAACGTGAGGTGTTCAGTATGTGTTAATAGTGCTTTCTACCGTGATGATTTTAAAGATATAGCGTTTGCTTTCGAGAGCAACAAAAGTTTAGCTACTTTTCTGAACAACATTGATGCCCTGAATTTAGCAGGTGCTATTCAAAGATCAGATGGAAAAAGTGATGGGCTATTTTCTGCACACGCCGCGGTCAGTGTGAACCGGAGTGACTTGACACAATGCTGGCCAAACAAAACAGAGTTAAATGGTTCCAGTCGGCTGAGAAGCGTTCATCCATGTATACGGGTAAGAGTCTTGGTACATTGTCATATATTATGTGTCTAATTTTGTTAGAAAGTTGTTCAAGCGTACTGCAGGCTTGCTAGCTAACGTCAGGAGTATGATCTGTGTAGTACTACTATTTGAATCAGATATCTATTTGCATTGCTAGTTATAGCCTAATGTTAGCTAGCTAACATTGAACCTACTTGGTTAGCTTTAGCTACCTACAGATTCATACTATAGCTATGACAATGTTTGTATTGGTTGGTAGTAGTATGAGTCGGGATTATGCCGGTTCATTACTTATGCCAGATGATTACATGACCCATCAAGTTAGCCAGGTGTGTCTGGGGGTGATTACGGCCATCTATTGCGTTTCATGAGCATGTGTGCATGTCTAGACAATAGTGACCCATCCACTTAGCTAGATGTGGCTGTGGGGTAGTTATAGCATTTCCTTCACATGACCCATCAATTTAGACTAGTGTGTCGGGTAAGAGTCATCTAATAATTATAAAATATTTTTATCTGGACACTTTCTGTTTTTGTTATTGCTGCTATGCAAGTAACCTGTACCGTTTACACCTTCTGTATCCTGTGCATGGGACAAATACACTTAGATTGTATATGATATAATGTGTGCTCACCAGAGATGGTAATGTGAAGAACAACATGACCTGCACCAAAGTCAGATTAGGATATAGGCCAAGGTCTAGATAGTGTTTTACTTGGAGTTTTTCCTTATTGTAGGCTACTACTTTTACCACTTTTAGTCTTGAAATCTTTGGTTGTTCACTAAACTACTCACTCTGTTTAGCACATGGCCTCACGTGAATCCTTAAAGTGATGGGGCTAAGGCTTAAGTGGGTGTGAACAATGCTGAATGGGTGTAGACATAGAAGATCACTCCAGTATGTGTACCAAAACATTCAAGGGACATTTTCTCAAAAGAGGGGTTTCAAGTTTATCAACTTTCAAAGCAGAATTACTTTCCCATTGTTCCTCAACTGCAGTGTATGATATACCATATTCTAGCTCTGTGTTTCTACTTTTGTTAAATGTAAAAATCACAATTTCATATTTTGCTACATAAGACCAAATCGAGGCTTTCAGTCACATTTTGCTTCCACTGGTCCTGGGGCTCTTCTAAAGGTCAAAGGTATCTTTGAACTTTACACAGTATCAGGACATTTCAGCCAAAAACCTGGTTGCCTCTGTCAGGAGGCTGAAACTTGGCTGCAAGTGGATCTTGAAGCAAGACAATAACCCCAAGCACACATCAAAATCCATAGAGAAATTGTTAATTGGCCACAAAATCAAGATTTTGCATTGGCCATCTCAGTCTCCAGACAAACCTATTAAAAACCTGTGATGGGAATTGAAGAGGACAGTACATATGTGCAGACAAAGGATATTAAGGATCTGGAAGGATTCTGAATGGCGGAATGGTTTAAAACCCTAACCCTCCCAATCTGTTCTCTAACTCATAAAACATTTTAGAAAATAGCTCAGTGACGTTATCCTCAAAAGGTAAGGTATTGAAAACAAGGGTGTCAATCATTTTTACCCCTACCCTTTTGAGAAAAAAGGTATTACTTGTTAAACAAAATCTTTTTCTCTGAACAACTGTATTAGTATAAATGATATAATTTACCTTTTTTTGCATACAATATAGCTATTTATTTGAAGGATTTATTTTATACAGTCATTTTTGTTCATCTTTATCAAGGGTGTCAATTTCGGACCCCAATTTAACTTAAATTATCAAAAACTGCTGAAAATATCACAGTGGGCCTTACATGGTCACTATCCTGGAAGAGTTCTCGCTTTAGCTTGGCAGCAGCTACTCTTCCTGGGGTCTAAACGAGATTAAAGCTATTATATACAAAATAAAACAGTGCATCACTCAACACATTGTTACACACTACTCTACCACAACCTATTTATAAGACAAAATCCATAATACAGCAATATAACAATATTACATTGTACGTGTGTGTAGAGTGCGTGTGTGTGTTAGCATGTGTGTGCATATGTGTATGTGCCTGCGTGTGTCTTCACAGTCTGCGCTTTTCTGCAAGTTGTAGTTTTATCTGTTTTTTTATCTGATTTTACTGCCTGCATGAGTTACTTGATGTAAAATAGAGTTCCATGTAGTCATTGCTCTATGTAGTACTGTATGTTTCCCATAGTCTGTTCTGGATTTGGGGACTGTGTTAACCCCCTGGTGGCATGTCTTGTGGGGTATGCAAGGGTGTCTGAGCTGTGTGCTAGTCGTTTAAACAATGAGATAGGGTGCAGGCCAGGCAGCAGGCTGTTAGCCAGCTTACCAGATTAGTGGAATATGCCACTAGCACAGTCAGTGTAGTCAGCTCAGCTATCCCCATTGAGACAGTGTCTGTGCCTCGATCTAGGTTGAGCAAAACAAAACATGGCGGTGTTCGCCTTAGCAATCTCACTGGAATAAAGACCTCTTCCATTCTTGTCATTATTGAAAGAGATTGTGATATCTCACATCTCGAAATAGGGTTACTTAATGTTAGACCCCTCACTTCCAAGGCAGTCATAGTCAATTAACTAATTACTGATCATAATATTAATGTGATTGGCCTGACTGAAACATGGCTCAAACCTGATCAATTTACCCCAAAAATTGACAGTATTTTCGTCTTTTGAGCTTCTAGTCATGAACTCTATGCAGCCTACTCAATCACTTTTTATAGCTACTGTTTACAGGCCTCCTGGACCGTATACAATGTGCCTCATTGAGTTCCCTGAATTCCTATCGGACCTTGTAGTCAATTATTGGTGACTTTAATATTCAGATGTGATCGATTCTGTCAAAATGTAAAATGTTTCACGTTAAACTGTAGTTTGTTTGTATCCTGTGTAGTGAATTATTACTGTGAGTATTACTGGAGTTAAGGCCATGAAACTGTGTGTGTGCTAATTTAGAAATGTTGACCTAATCAGATAAGAGGAAATTGCCTAGGATCAGAGAGCAGGGTCAGGCCATGAACAGAAGATGGACGGGGTGTGCCAAAAACAATGGTCAGCTAGTTTCTTACCAATACCTCCTGCGCCCCATAAGGGCCATCTACCCTTTCTGTTTTATCCCTCAGTCATGTTTTTTATGACAAAAAGCATCTGTAGGAGAGGTGAAGTTTCAATTTGTTTATGTGAAACCATTGTTGTCGGGAGGGGCAGTAGTCCAGGTGTGACAAAATTGGGGCCTGTAGGACTTGTTTTGTTGATAGCGATGTCAAGAAAGCAGTGCTTTATTATGAACAGACCTCTTCCCATATTATCTTCCGTTGCATCAATATGTTTTGACCGTGAGTTTACAATCCTGGGTTACACCAAGCAGGTTAGTCTTCTCAACTTGCTCAATTTCCACATTATTCATTACAAGATTAAATTAAGGTTAAGGGTTTAGTGAATGATTTGTCCCAAATACAATACAAGTTTTTGACATATTTAGGAGTAGCTTATTTCTTGCAACCCACTCCAAAACTGTGTTGCAGTGATTTATCTTGCTCTTACTCAGTGCCAGTGGCAGGTTCTTAGTAAAAACATGTTTTACAAGTAAGGGGCCTAGACAGCTGCCTTGGGGAATGCCTGACTTATGTTGGAGAGGATTCCATTAAAGAACACCCTTTCTGTTCTGTTAGACAGGTACAGTGGCTTGCGAAAGTATTCACACACTTGGCATTTTTCCCATTTTGTTGCCTTACAACCTGGAATTAAAATAGATTTTGGGGAGTTTTGTATCATTTGATTTACACAACATGCCTACCACTTTGAAGATGCAAAATATTTTTTATTGTTAAACAAACAAGAAATAAGGCAAAAAAATGGAAAACTTGAGCGTGCATAACTATTCACCCCCCATAGTCAATACTTTGTAGAGACAACTTTTGCAGCAATTACAGCTGCAAGTCTTTTGGGGTATGTCTCTATAAGCTTGGCAAATCTAGTCAATGGGATTTTTGCCCATTCTTCAATGCAAAACTGCTCCAACTCCTTCAAGTTGGATGGGTTCCGCTGGTGTACAGCAATCTTTAAGTGTCATACCACAGATTCTCAATTGGATTGAGGTCTGGGATATGACTAGGCCATTCCAAGGCATTTAAATGTTTCCCCTTAAACCTCTTGCGTGTTGCTTTAGCAGTATGTTTATGGTCATTGTCCTGCTGGAAGGTGAACCTCCATCCCAGTCTCAAATCTCTGGAAGAATTTCCCTGTATTTAGTGCAATCCATCATTCCTTCAATTCTGACCAGTTTCCCAGTCCCTGCTGATGAAAAACATAGGTTCTCAGGGTGATGAGAGGTGTTGGGTTTGCGCCAGACATTTTCCTTGATGGACAAAAAGCTCAATTTTACTCTCATCTGACAAGAGTACCTTCTTCCATATCTTTGGGGAGTCTCCCAAACAGCAGCAGATTATGATCGCTAATGTCAAAAGCTGCAATGAAGTCTAACAAAACAGTTCCCACAATCTTCTTATTATCAATTTCCTTCAGCCAATCATCAGTCATTTGTGTCGTACATGTTGAGTGCCCTTCCCTAGAAATGCTGAAAGTCCATTGTTATTTGTTTACTGTGAAATAGCATTGTATCTGGTCAACAGCAACACCACCCCCATTGGCATTTTTGTCTCTTCTGTAAGTGTTGTAACTGTTTACCTACTTGAAAACGTTTTTTTCATTTGGCTCCTGTGCTATTTATGAGTTGCCACACACACACAGTGTTTCCCATCAATAGGCAAAACCAATGCAAATAATGTGCTGTCCTTCCTAACGGAACAATGTTTACCAGGCCTTCCTGGCAGAGCAGCCGATCGAGGTTTTGGGCTCTGCCAGTGAACACGGACCCCCAGCCACCCCTCTTCTTTGAACTTCAGGAGACTGGTGGATGCATTGTGCTGTACTGATTGATAAATGTAGATTAACAGCTGTATACTAAGCCTGCAGCACACCATCCGTTAGCCAAGCAATGTCCAAGGTCGAACTCAAATGGAATCACATTCAAAGAGGGTCAGATAGATGCAAAGGCATTCCAGAGCAAAACGAGAAATGAGTTTGAATGTGAAAGCTTTATGCTCTGCTTTTCTCTCACCAAAGACTCTTTCTCACTATATGGAAGTGGGGGGGTTGTGGAATGCAAAGAGGAGCCAAGACCATATCACTGTCACTGTTGTCAGTCTGGGGTAAGAACTGGCTTTGGGTAAAAAATCTAATATATGTCATTGAGCAGACACTTTTGTCTAAAGGAATTTACAGTAGTGAGTGCATACATTTTTGTAACAGTGAACCCAGCAGGAATCAAACCCATAATTCTGGTATTGCAAGTGCCATGCTCTACAAACCGAGCCACACAGGATCAAAGAGGAGGCCATGATGAGAAGTGGAGGCAGATACACCATGATGCCATCACACTGTTGTGATCTTAATCATCATACCACCACCAACCGCATTTCGCCGATATCGTTCATTATGATAATTAGCCTATACTAGAGAAATGTGAAGTTCGAAATTAAATAACTTTGCTAATATGGGTAATTGTTAATGGGACAATTGGTGGCTACAATCATCAAACTAGTAGTAGTAGTAGTTTAAAAGATAATAACAAAAAACAGTGGTGCACATTAATGTTATAAACTGATCATTTTATTTATGGTTATCGCATCAATTATTGTTGTCCATATCGTCCAGCTCTAGTTAATGTCCTAATTAACTACCCCAAATTTCTTAGTTACAATGCCACTAACACCAGACTAGTTCCATACAATTACCACAAGTACTTGGTAGGGCTGTGGTGGTCATGACATTTTGTCAGCCGGTTATTGTCATGCAAAAGACTTCCTGTCTCACGGTAATTGACCGTTCCTTAACATAAACATGTTTAGCCTTTCCAGGCCTCCACGCATACAAGCTGCTGATGCGGGCCTTTGGAACATCTACATTTTAAAAAGTCTAATAAATCAATTTAATATATACTACCACAATACATCCAGTATTTACTTTAGTCGGGTCTAAAGAAACATTATGATATGAAGAAAATGTATTTCAGAAGAACAGAATATGAGTGGGCCTAGTGTAGGCCTATGTTATTTGGCTATGCTCCATGCCACAGGCTGTAGGCTTGCTCATTAGCTGAAAAGATATGCTTCAGGGAAAGGGGAAGGGAATGCATTCAGTTGTACAACTGAATGCATTCAACTGAAATGTGTCTTCCACATTTAGTCCTGTGCCATTATTTTATTTTGGGGGATTTTATAGTAAGAAGAATATAATTAAACGTAACTGAATAAAATAGAAAGGATATTTTTCATAAAGTGCGCATATGAGCCTAAAAGTGAAAATTTGATACAGGTTGTATATGCTAGATTTAGAGTTATTTGGGAACTTTATTTCTGAATAATACAAAACATAGACTGTCTTAGCAATCAAAACATATAGAAAGAATAAAGGAGATAGAGGAGGTGATGGAAACGTATGGTGGTGAGATATTCTGTATAGCTAAAGGTAATGTGTCACCTAATTAATTATGGAAAAATTTTTTTTTTTTAAATCCCTATTACCAGGCTATTCAGAATCTAATACAAATTCCTTAATTGTAAGCTAACTGTAAGTCGCCCTGAACAGTCAATGAACCAACGGCATCGCCTAAGGCTATACGTTCTATCCCAGACTCATGGACAGACATTTTGGAGCATAGCATAAGGTAACCAGCCATCCAGTATGCATAATAATACAATCCGAACTCAAAGGCGATTCCTCAAATTTGTCCCAAAGACCACTTAAATCAGTTTTATTTCATGTTTTTTGTGCCATGTGTAATATGCGTTAGGCTATGTATTGTATTATGGCACAATCATTATTTTAATTCAGGTTTTTCTAACGGGCTCATAAGCCTATGCAAACTGTATGCATCAGCTCTAATATGCGTATGGGTGCATTGAATGAATCACCACCTTAGAAAGTGCTGTCCGTTTCATTGTGTTGGGCTTTGAAACAACATCCACAACAACCATGTTTTACACTGTTTCAACCTACTTTTGAACTTCTTTCTTCAAATTGAGCAAACACAGTGAGGTGAGTTTTAAAAGTATAACAGGCCTATTGTTTTCATGATGAGTGTTTGATGTTATTTTCGACTGCATTTGCATTGATGTCAGAGTGGTTAGAGGGACAATAGAGCCCTGAGTACCAGGCCATTAGAACCTGATGGTAGTTAGCCAGTTGGGTACTACCAGAGTGCATAAAAGGAAATTACTGTGACTCAACAGTCAAGTGGAATTTTACCGCGGTCATGACACATGACTGCTAGTGTAACATTTCGCTACACCCGCAATAACATCTGCTAAATATATGTACGTGACCAATACAATTTGATTTGATAATAGGGCCACCGCAACAGCCCTCGTACTGGGTAATGTTTATTAGGGCCATATATATTTAAACAATTTTGTAAGAAAAAGTGAAATAAGTGTTTCTTATTGGAATCCAGGTGGTCCCCTCCCTGTTTATGTCAGTTTTGGCTTCCGGTTGTTGCCTTATGAATAATGACTTCCCCTTGCAGTCAGTGAGATACTCCATTGGTATTGAGACCTCAGTTCAAAGTGAAAGAGAGATGAGCCAGGTACTGTAGTGGTGCTATAAATGAGGAGACAATGAGTATGAATTAGACAGAGAGCACTAAGTTAAATATAGAACAAAGATTTTAGTTCTGCCAGTCAAAGCAAAAAGTGTGTCAGCAAGGGTACGGAGGGAAGAGAAAGCAAAATATGTACCTGGTTTTCTGAAAGTGTGTTTGTCCACACTTATTTAACCCCAGCTCACAGGTCTGTGTGTGTGTGTGTGTGTGTGTGTGTGTGTGTGTGTGTGTGTGTGTGTGTGTGTGTGTGTGTGTGTGTGTGTGTGTGTGTGTGTGTGTGTGTGTGTGTGTGTGTGTGTGTGTGTGTGTGTGTGTGTGTGTGTGTGTGTGTGTGTGTGTGTGTGTGTGTGTAAACACATGCATTTGTGAGTGCCCCCAAAGTCTTGACCCCTACCTCTTTTCCAAAGGACAAGGAAATACCTCAGTTAGGCCACAACTAGGCAGCTTGTATACTGTGTTAATTGTCAGTTTACAGCTAACGGTGCTAACAGAATGTTAGTGCTTTCCGCCTGTACATTATTCATGCTCTGACAGAAGCCTGGGCACTTGTTTTGGCGCCTGCTTGTTTTTTTGTTGTTGTTCTGCTTCCCTGGTACACAGCCCCTACCCACCCACTGTTCCCACATTTGTAATTCTTAATCAGAGCCTTTCATTCAACAACCCTGTTCGGCATCTTGTCATCTTCCGAATCTATTTACTGAAACAGAACACTGATTAATTGATATAATCTGATAATAGCGTATAATGAAGCGTGAGTTGGCACCTGAAGCACCAACCATCTCCAGAAGGTAAAACTGTCTATGAGTCTTACTTTATTTGCTCATTGAACTACATTTTTTTGTAGGACAGTCATGTACAGTGCCTTCGAAAAGTATTCAAACCCATTGACTTTTACTGTCATGTTTTGTCTTAGATTGTCTTGTCATTATGCTTTCCCTTCTGTTCGTTTCCCCCTGCTGGTCTTATTAGGTTCGTTCCCTTTTTCTATCCCTCTCTCTCCCCCTCCCTCTCTCTCCTCTCTCTATCGTTCCGTTCCTGCTCCCAGCTGTTCCTATTCCCCTAATCATCATTTAGTCTTCCCACACCTGTTCCTTATCTTTTCCCCTGATTAGAGTCCCTATTTCTTCCCTTGTTTTCCGTTCCTGTCCTGTCGGATCCTTGTCTATTGTTCACCGTGCTGTGTCTATGTATTGCCCTGTCGTGTCGTGTTTCCCTCAGATGCTGCGTGGTGAGCAGGTGTCTGAGTCTGCTACGTTCAAGTGCCTTCCCGAGGCAACCTGCAGTTCTTGATCAAGTCTCCAGTCTGTTCTCGTCATTACGAGTAGTATTATGCCTTTTGTTTGTAAAGTAACTTTACTGGATTAAAAACTCTGTTTTCGCCAAGTCGCTTTTGGGTCCTCATTCACCTGCATAACAGAAGGATCCGACCAAGGAATGGACCCAGCGACTACAGATGCTCGTAACACTGCCGTCGAGATCCAAGGAGCCATGCTCGGCAGACACGAGCAGGAATTGTCTGCTGCTCGCCATGCCGTGGAGAACCTGGCCGCTCAGGTTTCCGACCTCTCTGGACAGTTCCAGAGTCTTCGTCTCGTGCCACCTGTTACTTCCCGGCCTGCCGAGCCTCCGGAACCTAGGGTTAATAACCCACCTTGCTACTCCGGGCAGCCCACGGAGTGCCGCTCCTTTCTCACCCAGTGTGATATTGTGTTCTCTCTCCAACCCAACACATACTCTAGCGAGAGAGCTCGGGTTGCTTACGTCATTTCACTCCTTACTGGCCGGGCTCGAGAGTGGGGCACAGCTATCTGGGAGGCAAGGGCTGATTGTTCTAACAATTACCAGAACTTTAAAGAGGAGATGATTCGGGTTTTTGACCGTTCAGTTTTTGGTAGGGAGGCTTCTAGGGCCCTGGCTTCCCTATGCCAAGGTGATCGATCCATAACGGATTACTCTATAGAGTTTCGCACTCTTGCTGCCTCTAGTGACTGGAACGAGCCGGCGCTGCTCGCTCGTTTTCTGGAGGGACTCCACGCAGTGGTCAAAGATGAGATTCTCTCTCGGGAGGTTCCTTCCAGTGTGGACTCTTTGATTGCTCTCGCCATCCGCATAGAACGACGGGTAGATCTTCGTCACCAAGCTCGTGGAAGAGAGCTCGCGTCAACGGTGTTTCCCTGCTCCGCATCGCAACCATCTCCCTCCTCTGGCTCAGAGACTGAGCCCATGCAGCTGGGAGGTATTCGCATCTCGACCAAGGAGAGGGAACGGAGGATCACCAACCGCCTGTGCCTCTATTGCGGATTTGATGGACATTTTGTCAATTCATGTCCAGTAAAGGCCAGAGCTCATCAGTAAGCGGAGGGCTACTGGTGAGCGCTACTACTCAGGTCTCTTCATCTAGATCCTGTACTACTATGTCGGTCCATCTACGCTGGACCGGTTCGGGTGCTACATGCAGTGTCTTGATTGACTCTGGGGCTGAGGGTTGTTTCATGGACGAAGCATGGGCTCGGAAACATGACATTCCTTTCAGACAGTTAGACAAGCCTACGCCCATGTTTGCCTTAGATGGTAGTCATCTTCCCAGTATCAGATTTGAGACACTACCTTTAACTCTCACAGTATCTGGTAACCACAGTGAGACTATTTCTTTTTTGATTTTTCGTTCACCTTTTACACCTGTTGTTTTGGGTCATCCCTGGCTAGTATGTCATAATCCTTCTATTAATTGGTCTAGTAATTCTATCCTATCCTGGAACGTTTCTTGTCATGTGAAGTGTTTAATGTCTGCCATCCCTCCCATTTCTTCTGTCCCCACTTCTCAGGAGGAACCTGGCGATTTGACAGGAGTGCCGGAGGAATATCATGATCTGCGCACGGTCTTCAGTCGGTCCCGAGCCAACTCCCTTCCTCCTCACCGGTCGTATGATTGTAGTATTGATCTCCTTCCGGGGACCACTCCTCCTCGGGGTAGACTATACTCTCTGTCGGCTCCCGAACGTAAGGCTCTCGAGGATTATTTATCTGTGTCTCTTGACGCCGGCACCATAGTGCCTTCTTCCTCTCCGGCCGGGGCGGGGTTCTTTTTTGTTAAGAAGAAGGACGGTACTCTGCGCCCCTGCGTGGATTATCGAGGGCTGAATGACATAACGGTTAAGAATCGTTATCCGCTTCCCCTTATGTCATCAGCCTTCGAGATTCTGCAGGGAGCCAGGTGCTTTACTAAGTTGGACCTTCATAACGCTTACCATCTCGTGCGCATCAGAGAGGGGGACGAGTGGAAAACGGCGTTTAACACTCCGTTAGGGCATTTTGAGTACCGGGTTCTGCCGTTTGGTCTCGCCAATGCGCCAGCTGTTTTTCAGGCATTAGTTAATGATGTTCTGAGAGACATGCTGAACATCTTTGTTTTTGTCTATCTTGACGATATCCTGATTTTTTCACCGTCACTCGAGATTCATGTTCAGCACGTTCGACGTGTTCTACAGCGCCTTTTAGAGAATTGTCTCTACGTAAAGGCTGAGAAGTGCTCTTTTCATGTCTCCTCCGTTACTTTTCTCGGTTCCGTTATTTCCGCTGAAGGCATTCAGATGGATTCCGCTAAGGTCCAAGCTGTCAGTGATTGGCCCGTTCCAAGGTCACGTGTCGAGTTGCAGCGCTTTTTAGGTTTCGCTAATTTCTATCGGCGTTTCATTCGTAATTTCGGTCAAGTTGCTGCCCCTCTCACAGGTCTTACTTCTGTCAAGACGTGTTTTAAGTGGTCCGGTTCCGCCCAGGGAGCTTTTGATCTTCTAAAAGAACGTTTTACGTCCGCTCCTATCCTCGTTACTCCTGACGTCACTAGACAATTCATTGTCGAGGTTGACGCTTCAGAGGTAGGCGTGGGAGCCATTCTATCCCAGTGCTTCCAGTCTGACGATAAGGTTCATCCTTGCGCTTATTTTTCTCATCGCCTGTCGCCATCTGAGCGCAACTATGATGTGGGTAACCGTGAACTGCTCGCCATCCGCTTAGCCCTAGGCGAATGGCGACAGTGGTTGGAGGGGGCGACCGTTCCTTTTGTCGTTTGGACAGACCATAAGAACCTTGAGTACATCCGTTCTGCCAAACGACTTAATGCCCGTCAAGCTCGTTGGGCGTTGTTTTTCGCTCATTTCGAGTTTGTGATTTCTTACCGTCCGGGTAGCAAAAACACCAAGCCTGATGCCTTATCCCGTCTGTTTAGTTCTTCTGTGGCTTCTACTGATCCCGAGGGATTCTTCCTTATGGGCGTGTTGTCGGGTTGACAGTCTGGGGAATTGAAAGACAGGTTAAGCAAGCACTCACGCACACTGCGTCGCCGCGCGCTTGTCCTAGTAACCTCCTTTTCGTTCCTGTTTCCACTCGTCTGGCTGTTCTTCAGTGGGCTCACTCTGCCAAGTTAGCTGGTCATCCCGGTGTTTGAGGCACTCTTGCGTCTATTCGCCAGCGCTTTTGGTGGCCGACTCAGGAGCGTGACACGCGCCGTTTCGTGGCTGCTTGTTCGGACTGCGCGCAGACTAAGTCGGGTAACTCTCCTCCTGCCGGTCGTCTCAGACCGCTCCCATTCCTTCTCGACCATGGTCTCACATCGCCCTAGACTTCATTACCGGTCTGCCTTTGTCTGCGGGGAAGACTGTGATTCTTACGGTTGTCGATAGGTTCTCTAAGGCGGCACATTTCATTCCCCTCGCTAAACTTCCTTCCGCTAAGGAGACGGCACAAATCATTATCGAGAATGTGTTCAGAATTCATGGCCTCCCGTTAGACGCCGTTTCAGACAGAGGCCCGCAATTCACGTCACAGTTTTGGAGGGAGTTCTGTCGTTTGATTGGTGCGTCCGTCAGTCTCTCTTCCGGGTTTCATCCCCAGTCTAACGGTCAAGCAGAGAGGGCCAATCAGACGATTGGTCGCATACTACGCAGCCTTTCTTTCAGAAACCCTGCGTCTTGGGCAGAACAGCTCCCCTGGGCAGAATACGCTCACAACTCGCTTCCTTCGTCTGCTACCGGGTTATCTCCGTTTCAGAGTAGTCTGGGTTACCAGCCTCCTCTGTTCTCATCCCAGCTTGCCGAGTCCAGCGTTCCCTCCGCTCAAGCGTTTGTCCAACGTTGTGAGCGCACCTGGAGGAGGGTGAGGTCTGCACTTTGCCGTTACAGGGCACAGACTGTGAGAGTCGCCAATAAACGCAGGATTAAGAGTCCAAGGTATTGTTGCGGCCAGAGAGTGTGGCTTTCCACTCGCAACCTTCCTCTTACGACAGCTTCTCATAAGTTGACTCCGCGGTTCATTGGTCCGTTCCGTGTCTCCCAGGTCGTCAATCCTGTCGCTGTGCGACTGCTTCTTCCGCGATATCTTCGTCGCGTCCATCCTGTCTTCCATGTCTCCTGTGTCAAGCCCTTTCTTCGCACCCCCGTTCGTCTTACCTCCCCCCCTCCCGTCCTTGTCGAGAGCGCACCTATTTACAAGGTACGTAAGATCATGGACATGCGTTCTCGGGGACGGGGTCACCAATACTTAGTGGATTGGGAGGGTTACGGTCCTGAGGAGAGGAGTTGGGTTCCGTCTCGGGACGTGCTGGACCGTTCACTTATTGATGATTTCCTCCGTTGCCGCCAGGATTCCTCCTCGAGTGCGCCAGGAGGCGCTCGGTGAGTGGGGGGTACTGTCATGTTTTGTCTTAGATTGTCTTGTCATTATGCTTTCCCTTCTGTTCGTTTCCCCCTGCTGGTCTTATTAGGTTCGTTCCCTTTTTCTATCCCTCTCTCTCCCCTCCCTCTCTCTCTCTCTCTATCGTTCCGTTCCTGCTCCCAGCTGTTCCTATTCCCCTAATCATCATTTAGTCTTCCCACACCTGTTCCTTATCTTTTCCCCTGATTAGAGTCCCTATTTCTTCCCTTGTTTTCCGTTCCTGTCCTGTCGGATCCTTGTCTATTGTTCACCGTGCTGTGTCTATGTATTGCCCTGTCGTGTCGTGTTTCCCTCAGATGCTGCGTGGTGAGCAGGTGTCTGAGTCTGCTACGTTCAAGTGCCTTCCCGAGGCAACCTGCAGTTCTTGATCAAGTCTCCAGTCTGTTCTCGTCATTACGAGTAGTATTATGCCTTTTGTTTGTAAAGTAACTTTACTGGATTAAAAACTCTGTTTTCGCCAAGTCGCTTTTGGGTCCTCATTCACCTGCATAACATTTACCACATTTTATTGTGTTACAGGCTGAATTTAAAATAGATGAAATTTCGATTTTGTGTCACTAATCTACAAAAAATACCCCATAATGTAAAAGAGAAATATTTACAAATGAATTATGTCTTGAGTCATTAAGTATTCAACCCTTTTGCTATGGCAAACCTAAATAAGTTCAGGAGTAAAAATGTGCTTAACAAGTCACATAATAAATTGCATGGACTCACTATGGATGCAAAAATAGTATTTAACATGATTTTGAAATGACTACCCCATCTCTGTACCCCACGCATACAATTATCTGTAAGGTCCCTCAGTTGAGCAGTGAATTTCAAGTACCGATTCAACCACAAAGTCCAGGGAAGTTTTCCAATGGTACGCAAAGAAGAGCACCTATTGGTGCAGTTATTAATTACACTTTGGAGGGTGTATCAATACACCCAATCACTACAAAGATACAGGCGCCTTTCCTAATTCAGTTGCCAGAGAGGAAGGAAACCGCTGAGGGATTTCACCGTGAGGCCAATGATGATTTTAAACCGGCGACAGAGTTTAACGGCTGTGATAGGAGATAACTGAGGATGGATCAACAACATTGTATTTACTCCACAACACTAACATAAATTACAGATTGAATACAAAGTGTTATGTTTGGGGCAAATCCAACAGAACACATCACTTCATACTTTCAAGCATGGTGGTGGCTGCATAATGTTATGGGTAGGCTTGTCATCGGCAAGGACTAGGGAGGTTTTTTTGTTGATAAAAAGGAATAAAGCTCAGCACAGGCAAAATCCTACAGGAAAGCTTGGTTAAGTGTGCTTTCCAACAGACACTGGGAGACAAATTCACCTTTCAGGACAATTACCTAAAACACAAGTTCAAATATCCACTGGAGTTGCTAACCAAGATGACATTGAATGTTCCTGAGTGGCCTAGTTACAGTTCTGACTTAAATCGGCTTTAAAATATATGGCAAAACTTGAAAATGGCTGATATTATATAATGTGCAAATATTGTACAATCCAGGTGTGCAAAGTTCTTTGACACTTATCCAGAAAGACTCACTGCCAAATGTTATTGTAACATCTATCGACTCAGGGGGTTGAATACTTATCTAGTCAAGGTATATTAGTGTTTCATTTTTCCATTAATAATGTTTTTTTAAATCATTTTTCTTCCAATTGACATTACAGAGTATTTTGTGAAGATTGTTTGTAACACAACAAATTGTGGAAAAACTCAAGGGGTATCACTTAAGTATTCAGACCCTTTGCTATAAGACTCAAAATTAAGCTCAGGTGCTTCCTGTTTCCATTGATCATCCTTGAGATGTTTCTACAACTTAACAGGAGTCCACCAGTGGTAAATTCAATTGATTAGACATGACTTGGAAAGGCACACACCTCTCTATATAAGGTCCAACAGTTGACGGTGTATGACAGAGCAAAAAACAAGCCATCAGGTCGAAGGAATTCACAGATCGAGGCTGTAATCTCTGCCAAAGGTGTTTCAACAAAGTACTGCCTAAAGGGTCTGAATACTTATGTAAATGTCATATTTCAGCGATTTTATTTTGTCAATTTGCTAAACATTATGGGGTATTGTGTGTAGATTGACAAGGGGGAAAAAACGATTTAATCCATTTTAGAATAAAGCTGTAACGTAACAAAATGTGGAAAAAGTGAAGGGTCTGAATACTTTTCAAACGCACTGTACATACGCATTTGTGTGAGTACCACTGGATGTCATAAGGTGAATGCACCAATTTGTAAGTCGCTCTGGATAAGAGCGTCTGCTAAATGACTTAAATGTAAATGTAAATGTAGTGTGGATGAACATGCACGTGTGTGATACCCCCTTATAAAACCAAAACAAGTCCACCATGAAGCTTTTCCAGGGAAGGGCTGATCCGGCAATCAATGCTGAATCAAGTTAAACCGACATCATTGGGAGCCAATTGACTTAATTGAAAAGCCAATGAGTGTAGACCGCCGTGCGCTATAAAAAGCTAGGGACCATATTTGAGAGCCTGATTGAAGTGCACTCACACAGATGTGCGATGGGATGGGAACCAGCCTGGTGGAGTGGACTAGCTGGTGGCCAGGCTAGTGGTTGCTATGGTCTAAAACAGATTTTTATTTGGACCATTAAAGCCTTGTGCCAAACCCAATTTGAGGCGTTTGTTTCCTCGCCACCGCTAGCTGCTAAAAAAAATCTGAACCTGGAAAAGAGGGACAACAAGCCTGGTTAGCCAGACTGAATGCTGCACTCAGCCACTCACCATAGTTTCACTTGAGCATAGCCTTCAGCCTGGTTTAACCCGCTTAAACCAAATATTTAGAGAGAGGGAGAAAAAGAGAGGGACTGTGGAAGGTATAAATGAAAGCTGAATGACAGGGGAAAGCCCCATCACCATAAAATGTAATCTATTAAAGTTTAGCCCCAGACAGGATACCTCCATCTAAATTCATCTGGGACTGTCAGTCCCTATTTTGCGTAAAATCTTGCAGCATGTAATGTGACTTGACAGGACATTTCAGGGGAGTGAAAGAATGTAAGGGTATCAATGTCACCAAATGGATATGAACATGTCCATTATATATCCAACCAACTCACAGCATCCCTGGGACAAAGTATCATACCGTGCGCCATATTTGGTCCTCATATACAGGGGTATAGTAATGAAAGGCCACATCACAGACATTTCCACTAAATACACAAATACCAACATGATATCATTAGAATAAGAGGACATATTAGTTATATGTCACTTACTTATCATGACCAGATACTATCCCAATCAATCAATCACATTTTATTTGTCACCAAATACAATGGGAACAGATGTCAACTTTACAGTGAAATGCATGCTTACAAGCCCTTCCCAACAATAAAGTAAAAAAATAAGAAAAATGTCAATACTAACACAAGAGGAATAAAATACACAAGAATTAAGCTATATTGTCATGTTTTGTCTTATATTGTCTTGTCATTTTGCTTTTCCTTCTGTTCGTTTTCCCCCTGCTGGTCTTTTTAGGTTCGTTCCCCTTTTTCTCTCTCCCTCCCTCTCTCTCTTCTCTCTATCGTTCCGTTCCTGCTCCCAGCTGTTCCTATTCCCCTAATCAATCATTTAGTCTTCCCACACCTGTTCCCTATCTTTTCCCCTGATTAGAGTCCCTATTTCTCCCCTTGTTTTCCGTTTCTGTCCTGCCGGATCCTTGTATATTGTTCACCGTGCTGTGTCTTTGTATCGCCCTGTCGTGTCGTGTTTCCCTCAGATGCTGCGTGGTGAGCAGGTGTCTGAGTCTGCTACGGTCAAGTGCCTTCCCGAGGCAACCTGCAGTTTATTATCGAGTCTCCAGTCAGTTCTCGTGATTACGAGTGGAATTGTTTTTTATGCTTTATTTACCGCTCCGATTTGTCTAGGAGTATTGCTATTTCCTTAAACTGGATTAAAGACTGTTTTCGCCAAGTCGCTTTTGGGTCCTCATTCACCTGCATAACATATATACAAGGAGTACTAGTACCATATCACTGTGTAGGACTACAAGGTATTTGAGGTAGATACAGTGCATTTGGAAAATACATTTGACATTTTAGGAATTTAGCAGACACTCTTATCCAGAGCAACTTACAGTAGTGAGTGCATACATTTTCATACTCATCCCCCGTGAGAATTGAACCCACATCCCTGGCTTTGCAAGAGCCATGCTCTACCAAGGGACCAATATTCAGACCACTTGAGGTTTCCACATTTTGTTGCGTTACAGCCTTCTTCTAAAATGTATTAATGAAAAAATACATCCTCATCAATCTACAGTCGTGGCCAAAAGTTTTGAGAATGACACAAATATTAATTTCCACAAAGTTTGCTGCTTCAGTGTCTTTAGATATTTTTGTCAGATGGAATACTGAAGTATAATTACAAGCATTTCATAAGTGTCAAAGGCTTTTATTGACAATTACATGAAGTTGATGCAAAGAGTCAATATTTGCAGTGTTGACCCTTCTTTTTCAAGAACTCTGCAATCCACCCTGGCATGCTGTCAATTAACTTCTGGGCCACATCCTGACTGATGGCAGCCCATTCTTGCATAATCAATGCTTGGAGTTTGTCAGAATTTGTGGGGTTTTGTCTGTCCACCCGCCTCTTGAGGATGAACAAATTCTCAATGGGATTAAGGTCTGAGGAGTTTCCTGGCCATGGACCCAAAATATCAATGTATTGTTCCCTGAGCCACTTAGTTATCACTTTTGCCTTATGGCAAGGTGCTCCATCATGCTGGAAAAGGCATTGTTCGTCACCAAACTGTTGCTGGATGGTTGGAAGAAGTTGCTCGCAGAGGATGTGTTGGTACCATTCTTTATTCATGGCTGTGTTCTTAGGCAAAATTGTGAGTGAGCCCACTCCCTTGAATGGTCTCAGGATGCTTTCCTGCTGGCATGACACAGGACTGTGGTAGCGCTCAACTTGTCTTCTCCGGACATGCTTTTTTCGGGATGCCCAAAACAATCGGAAAGGGGATTCATCAGAGAAAATGACTTTACCCCCGTCCTCAGCAGTCCAATCGCTGTACCTTTTTCAGAATATCAGTCTGTCTTTGATGTTTTTCCTAGAGAGAAGTGGCTTCTTTTGCTGCCCTTCTTGACACCAGGCCATCCTCCAAAAGTCTTTGACTCACTGTGCGTGCAGATGTACTCACACCTGCCTGCTGCCATTCCTGAGCAAGCTCTGTACTGGTGGTGCCCCGATCCCGCAGCTGAATCATCTTTAGGAGATGGTCCTGGTGCTTGCTGGACTTTCTTGGTCGCCCTGAAGCCTTCTTCACAACAATTGAACCGCTCTCTTTGAAGTTCTTGATGATCCGATAAATGGTTGATTTAGGTGCTAACATATTGGCAGCAATATTCTTGCCTGTGAAGCCCTTTTTGTGCAAAGCAATGATGACGGCATCATCAGTTGACACCCCAACCATAGTTGACCAATCCAACCACCACCCTCCTTTTGAAGCTTCCAGTCTGTTATTCGAACTCAATCAGCATGACAGAGTGAGCTCCAGCCTTGTCCTTGTCAACACTCACACCCGTGTTAACGAGAGAATCACTGACATGATGTCAGCTGGTCCTTTTGTGGCAGGGCTGAAATGCATTGGAAATGTTTTTGGGGGACTCAGTTCATTTGCATGTGCAAATAGGGACTTTGCAATTAATTGCAATTCATCTGATCACTCTTCATAATATTCTGGAGTATATGCGAATTGCCATCATACAAACTGAGGTAGCAGACTGTGAAAATTAATATTTGTGTCATTCTCAAAACTTTTGGCCATGACTGTACACACAATACCCCATAATGGCAAAGCGAAAACAGGTTTTTAGAAATGTTTCTACAACTTAATTGGAATCCACCAGTGGTAAATTAAATGTATTGGACATAATTTGGAAAGGCACACACCTCTCTGTATAAGGTCCAACAGTTGACAGTGTATGTCAGAGCAAAAACCAAGCCATGAGGTCGAAGGAATTGTCCGTAGAGCTCCAAGCTTGGAGTTTGCCAAAAGGCACCTAAAGGACACTCAGACCCTGAGAAACAAGATTCTCTGGTTTGATGAAACCAAGATTGAATACCATGTGCATCACGTCTGGAGGAAACCTGGCACCATCCCTATGGTGAAGCATGGTAGTGGCAGCATCATGCTGTGGGGATGTTTTTCAGCGGCAGGGACTTGGAGACTAGTCAGGATCAAGGGAAAGATGATTGGAGAAAAGTACAGAGAGATTCTTGATGAAAACCCGCCCCAGAGCGCTCAGGACTTCAGACTGGGGCGAAGGTTCACCTTCCAACAGGACAACCACCTTAAGCACACAGTCAAGACGACGCAGGAGTGGCTTCAAGAACACAGAAGCCGCAAAATATGATGAGTGTGCATTACAGCTATGAAAGAGGAGAACTCCAATATAACCATAACTACAGCTCTCTGTAACTCACCTTGGATAATCACATGGATCACACCAAGTGTCCTCTAACACTGCTTCAAGTATAATTTCAGAGAATACTGTTATCTAGCTGAGCACTCACACTTGCCTTTCCATATCTCTCGCTCTCATACACCCTCCTTCTCAAACTCTCATTCTCTCTATTACACTCTCTCTCTTTTTATTCCTTTCTCCCTCTCTCACACACTCCCTCTCCTTCAATCTGCCAGACGGCCAAAGTCCAAGTGCCTAGAAACAATGTACCAATGATCAGACAAGGACTGGTCATTGCGCCGGTTCTAATCCTATGGGATTTACCCACCAGTGCTGTGATGCTGTCCTTGGATGCTGTCCTGGAAACGGACATGCGAAGACCACTCCAGCCAGGAGCAAACGGCTTTAATGACCACCCCTTGCAGTACTACAGAAGCAGAGCCAGGGACACTCAGTCAGCTGGTGGGAAGAAAGCTTTAAATACACTGAGTATACCAAACATTAGGAACACCTTCCTAATATTGAGTTGTACTCTCTTCTATTAATTCAATTCAATTCAATTCAAGGGGCTTTATTGGGATGGGAAACCTATGTTAACATTGCCAAACCTGTTACTATTATTTCTCTTTTCTCTGCCTTCTATTACCTGCTACGAAATCTGACAGGAAATAATTATCTGACAGAATGACATATGAAACTAAGGGAATGGTATGTGTTATAATTATTAAATGACTGGTTGCTTGGAAGTTGTGGGAAGGAACGTTGTTGGTATCCCACTGGTTCTGGGAACGAAGCCATACATTTCCTAACCGGTAAAACTGAAAGTTTTTAAAACGTTCTGAGAACAGAAGTGAACATTTTGCCTGTTCTGGGAACATACATTTTTAGGCTGCAGGGAGGTTCGGAGGACATTTTTTACTATGGTTCCCTAAAAGCTTTCCTGGGAGGGTTTATTTCTGTTCTGAGAATAGAAAATATAGGTTATTTGGAGTTTTTTTAATAACTTCCTTAAAACTGTCCCTGAATGTTAAAAAAAATGTAATAACACTGTTAGCTTATTTTGGTTTCAGTTCTTTTAACTCCAAGCACAGATACACTAGGACACATGGAAATGATTGTGACCCGGCAAACCTATAATCTTCTGTTCTCTATCCATGGAATTAGTCCACTGTGCCACCGGCACCAGGATGGAGCTAGCTTCCCATGTATTTTTAACTGATACAAAGCTGTTCATTTTACAGACCCCATTTCAAAGGAAACACGCACTCATTAAGATCAAGTGTGGCCAATTCGTGGGCGAGTCCAACACACTTGAACACACTTAACGAAATAGTTTTGTTGATGCTGAGAACGGAATGTATATGTTTTTAAATAACATTCCTAGAACATACTCTGAACGTTCCAAATGTTTTCTTAACATTCTAGGAACAATTTGAGCAGATGACTTTAAATAGAACCTTGAGGAAACCTGTAGGAAATGTTATTCTGAGGTACTGACATTTCCACGGAAGAACATAGTTTCTTAACGTTCTCGGAACTATTTGAGAACATTCCCAATGTTGGAGAAAGTCTTCAAATTTGAATGAAATGTAACCACGTTTGAACTTTTAGGAAACGTTCTGTTAAGGTAACAAAACGTTAAAAAAAATAATGTTTTGTCAAGTTCCTTAACTATGCACAGAATGTTACAAAGCCAAGCAACTATCCTGCACAGAAAGAAAGTTGTTGGAAGGTTGTAGGCAAAATAACCATAGGACAACCACACTCTTACCAAGCTCTAAGAAACGTATGGTTCTCAGAACCTTTCACACTGTTTGAAAAGTATATCTCAATCCAGACATGGTTTTTGAATTATTCTACTGAGAACTGAAAATGCTTTGTGATACCTAAGAGTGGTTTGTTAAAAATTCAGAAACAGCATTCCATGTCCAAGGCTTTCTGATGCTGAAAAAAGTATGGTGCTACTATGACTTCCCCAAGCAGGTTAGGATTTATCGCAGTTCTGAGAGGTCCGATATTGGGGTCTGTCTGTCTAAAATAAAATGGGGGTCTGTCTGTCTAAAATAAAATGGGGTTTGACACATGCTTCGTAAACAACAGGTGTAGACGAATAGTGAAATGTCATACTTAAGGGCCCTTCCCAACAATGCAGAGAGAAAAATATAGTCTGTGGATTAGGCTGGGCTGGTATGAATTAGAGGTCTGGGAGCTGTTGGTTCTCTTCAGAGAAACATATGAGCTGGACTGGATTACAGCCAAAGAAAAGGTTACACACTCCAGTGACTGTGAGAGAGGGATGAGCTCTGAGAACAAGCTTATACGGAGGAGCAGGAATCATTTCATTACAGATACAGTACTTCCCCTCTTTTCCCCAAACACTGCCTTAGAGAGAGTAATGGCTGGTTTGGGAAGAGGGTGCTGCATGTGGAAAACACTGCAATTCAAGTGGATATAACAGAGGCTCCAGAAGCACCCCAACAACAATGTCAATTTTATGACACCCTCAGCCTCAAGCTTCACCTTTCCTTGAGTCAATTGTCAACCCTCTTTGAGTCAACCATTGGACCATCAGATTTGCCACCAATGCTCCTTATAGGACACACCACTGCACTCTATACTCCTCTGTAAACTGGCCATCTCTGTATACCCGTCGCAAGACCCACTGGTTGATGCTTATTTATAAAACCCTCTTAGGCCTCACTCCCCCATATCTGAGATATCTACTGCAGCCCTCCTCCTCCACATACAACACCCCATTCTGCCAGTCACATTCTGATAAAGGTCCCGAAAGCACACACATCTCCGAGTCACTCGTCTTTTCAGTTCGCTGCAGCTAGCGACTGGAACGAGCTGCAACAAACACACAAACTAGACAGTTTTATCTCAATCTCTTCATTCAAAGCCTCAATCATGGACACTCTTACCGACAGTTGTGGCTGCTTTGCGTGATGTATTGTTGTCTCTACCTTCTTGCTCTTTGTGCTGTTGTCTGTGCCAAAAAATGTTTGTGCCATGTTTTGTGCTGCTAGCATGTTGTGTTGCTACCATGCTGTGTTGTCATGTGTTGCTGCCTTGCTATGTTGTTGTCTTAGGTCTCTCTTTATGTAGTGTTGTGCTGGTCCTGTTGTGTGTTTTGTCCTATATTTATATTTTATTTTTTATCCCAGCCCCCAAAGGAGGCCTTTTGGTAGGCCGTCATTGTAAATAAGAATTTGTTATTAACCAACTTGCCCAGTTAAATAAAAGTTAAATAAATCAAATAAATAAATTATCCTCACCCCTTATCCCTTGGGCCCCTGTGGGGTGTCCTAAAATGGAACCTGTACATCACCTGACACAACTCACGAGCTCTGCTCCCTCTCTCATGGACCTTGGTGGGTCTCCTCTGCACTGATACACTGCTGTGGGAGTGAATATGCATGACAGAGGCTCCAGAGTTAGGCGCCACACCCAAGCACACCCCATAGTTTTTTCAGTGGACTATGCTTCCTTTCTGAGGGACACTGGCAGGCTCTCCTCTGCACTGGGGCTGATAAGGCATTAACATTCAAGCCCTGTGTAGAGGATCAGCCAGGACCAGGAGCCTGTAATTACTGCAGTCCACTGCTGCTCCACGTACAGCAGACGTGTGGCAGACTGAAGATGTATGCACACCATTTGGATACATGGGAAAAAAATGTATGACGGAAATAATGAAAAATAATCAGGAGAAAACAGGGTTGGGAAGATATTGCAACAAATGTGTGTAGTGTTTAATGATGGGAGTTAATAGGAATTATCCCCTGAGGTGGGACTTCAAGCTGTTTAATATGTGTTGAACAAAGAGAGAGTAGGTGGATAGGGAAGATAGTGTGTAGAGATGTATGGAATTATTCATCGCAAGTGCAGCGAAATGTTTATGTTTCTCGCTCCAACAGTGCAGTAATACCTAACAATTCAAAACAAATCGCAAAAATAAAAAGAAATGAATTAAGATATATCCGAATGAGCTACGTCAGAGTACGGAATATAAAAACACTGAACAAAAATAGAAACGCAACATGTAAATTGTTGGTCCCATGTTTCATGAGCGTTCATCTCAGCCTATGCCTCCCTCCAGTCCCTCGACTTCTTGGCACTGACGGAAACATGGATCACCACAGATCACCACAGATAACACTGCTACTCCTACTGCTCTCTCTTCGTCCACCCACGTGTTCTCGCACACCCCGAGAGCTTCTGGTCAGCGAGGTGGTGGCACCGGGATCCTCATCTCTCCCAAGTGGTCATTCTCTCTTTCTCCCCTTACCCATCTGTCTATCGCCTCCTTTGAATTCCATGCTGTCACAGTTACCAGCCCTTTCAAGCTTAACATCCTTATCATTTATCGCCCTCCAGGTTCCCTCGGAGAGTTCATCAATGAGCTTGATGCCTTGATAAGCTCCTTTCCTGAGGACGGCTCACCTCTCACAGTTCTGGGCGACTTTAACCTCCCCACGTCTACCTTTGACTCATTCCTCTCTGCCTCCTTCTTTCCACTCCTCTCCTCTTTTGACCTCACCCTCTCACCTTCCCCCCCTACTCACAAGACAGGCAATACGCTCGACCTCATCTTTACTAGATGCTGTTCTTCCACTAACCTCATTGCAACTCCCCTCCAAGTCTCCGACCACTACCTTGTATCCTTTTCCCTCTCGCTCTCATCCAACACTTCCCACACTGCCCCTACTCGGATGGTATCGCGCCGTCCCAACCTTCGCTCTCTCTCCCCCGCTACTCTCTCCTCTTCCATCCTATCATCTCTTCCCTCTGCTCAAACCTTCTCCAACCTATCTCCTGATTCTGCCTCCTCAACCCTCCTCTCCTCCCTTTCTGCATCCTTTGACTCTCTATGCCCCCTATCCTCCAGGCCGGCTCGGTCCTTCCCTCCCGCTCCGAGGCTCGACGACTCATTGCGAGCTCACAGAACAGGGCTCCGGGCAGCCGAGCGGAAATGGAGGAAAACTCGCCTCCCTGCGGACCTGGCATCCTTTCACTCCCTCCTCTCTACATTTTCCTCTTCTGTCTCTGCTGCTAAAGCCACTTTCTACCACTCTAAATTCCAAGCATCTGCTTCTAACCCTAGGAAGCTCTTTGCCACCTTCTCCTCCCTCCTGAATCCTCCTCCCCCCCTCCTCCCTCTCTGCAGATGACTTCGTCAACCATTTTGAAAAGAAGGTCGACGACATCCGATCCTCGTTTGCTAAGTCAAACGACACCGCTGGTTCTGCTCACACTGCCCTACCCTGTGCTCTGACCTCTTTCTCCCCTCTCTCTCCAGATGAAATCTCGCGTCTTGTGATGGCCGGCCGCCCAACAACCTGCCCGCTTGACCCTATCCCCTCCTCTCTTCTCCAGACCATTTCCGGAGACCTTCTCCCTTACCTCACCTCGCTCATCAACTCATCCCTGACCGCTGGCTACGTCCCTTCCGTCTTCAAGAGAGCGAGAGTTGCACCCCTTCTGAAAAAACCTACACTCGATCCCTCCGATGTCAACAACTACAGACCAGTATCCCTTCTTTCTTTTCTCTCCAAAACTCTTGAACGTGCCGTCCTTGGCCAGCTCTCCCGCTATCTCTCTCAGAATGACCTTCTTGATCCAAATCAGTCAGGTTTCAAGACTAGTCATTCAACTGAGACTGCTCTTCTCTGTATCATGGAGACGCTCCGCACTGCTAAAGCTAACTCTCTCTCCTCTGTTCTCATCCTTCTAGACCTATCGGCTGCCTTCGATACTGTGAACCATCAGATCCTCCTCTCCACCCTCTCCGAGTTGGGCATCTCCGGCGCGGCCTACGCTTGGATTGCGTCCTACCTGACAGGTCGCTCCTACCAGGTGGCGTGGCGAGAATCTGTCTCCTCACCACGCGCTCTCACCACTGGTGTCCCCCAGGGCTCTGTTCTAGGCTCTCTCCTATTCTCGCTATACACCAAGTCACTTGGCTCTGTCATAACCTCACATGGTCTCTCCTATCATTGCTATGCAGACGACACACAATTAATCTTCTCCTTTCCCCCTTCTGATGACCAGGTGGCGAATCGCATCTCTGCATGTCTGGCAGACATATCAGTGTGGATGACGGATCACCACCTCAAGCTGAACCTCGGCAAGACGGAGCTGCTCTTCCTCCCGGGGAAGGACTGCCCGTTCCATGATCTCGCCATCACGGTTGACAACTCCATTGTGTCCTCCTCCCAGAGCGCTAAGAACCTTGGCGTGATCCTGGACAACACTCTGTCGTTCTCAACTAACATCAAGGCGGTGGCCCGTTCCTGTAGGTTCATGCTCTACAACAGTGGTTCTTAACCTGGGTTCGATCGAACCCCAGGGGTTCGGTGAGTCAGTCTCAGGGGTTCGGCGGAGGTCAAGACACACATCCGACTCATATGATTCGTGATGACACGCCCTGCTTGGCCATCATTGGCTGCAGGTGATCACGCTACAACGCTTGGCCTATCTGTGCTCCAGGGAATTTGGTGTGCCCAGTAGTCTACTTGTGACTGTCGTGATGGTATGTCTTGTGATTTCTTTCTTAATATTTGAATCCCTTCATACTTACTATGTCGAGCAAAAAATGAAAGTGGTCGGACGAATATGTACAATATGGATTCACATGTATAACAGAACGTGATGGGAGTCAGCGTCCTAACTGCATGATTTGCAATGCCAAGTTGAGTAATTCTAGTCTAGCACCGGCAAAACTAAGAACACTTCCTTAAGCTGCATGGAGATGGAAAATACAAGAACACAACGCTCGCTGAATTCAAGAGCCAGATTCGATGTAAAAGCTACTCTGCCTGATCTCGGCTTTGTACCCATCAACAAACTGATCCCCACAGCATCGTACGAAGTTGCTTACCTGATCACAAAGCAAGGCAAACCACACACCATTGGTGAAACACTCAGCTGTGTTGAAAATGGCGAATATCATGCTGGGAAAAGAGGCTGAAGTTAATTTATCCCAAATTCCTCTTTCAAATGACACCATTCAAATCGACGAGACCACAGACGTTTCCAATCTAAGCCAACTTGCTCTATTCGTGCACTATGTGAAACACGACGTGATAAAGGAAGATTTTTTTTCATTTTGTAAGCCTTTTACAACAACAACTAAGGCAGCCGATGTGAAGAAACTTGTGGATGACTTCTTCAAAGACAACAATCTTTCGTGGGATATGGTTTCTGCAGTTTGTTCGGACGGAGCTCCAGTCATGCTGGGAAGAAAGTCTGGTTTTGGTGCGCTAGTGAATGCCGATGTACCACACATCATTGTTATGCATTGTATTCAGCACAGGCATGCGTTGACATCAAAAACCTTGCCTCCAAAATTGGCAGAAGTATTAAATATTGTAGTGGAATGTGTGAACTATGTGCCAACTAGTGCTCTGAGGCACTGCATCTTCAGTGAGCTGTGTAAAGAAATTGGCTCTGAATTCGAGGTACTTCTGTACCATTCTAAAGTTCGGTGGTGTCCCGGGGACAGGTGCTGAATCGTGTTTTTGCCGTGTGGAATAAACCCTGTTTTTGCAAAAGCACCAACATTGTCATGCAGATTGCTACAAAAATGAGTTAATTCTCATTTTAGCGTACATGGCTGATATCTTCGCAGCTCTCAATCATCTCAATCAAAAGATGCAGGGCGGTGGCTGAAGGCTTTTCAAAAAAAGCTACCGTTATGGAAACGACGAACAGAGAATGATAACTTCGCAAACTTTCCCCTGCTGGACGACTGTGTAAGTAAGATCGAAGATGTATCTGGAATCGGAGACATTTCTGTACCTGCGGAACTGAAGCAAGCAATTGTCACACACTTAGATGAGCTTCCAAAGTCTCTCGACGGATACTTCCCTACAAGAGAGTCATATCCAGCATGGGTGAGACAGCCGTTCACGTTTAGTGTTGAGACAACAGATGTCAATGATGAATACCTCGATGAAATCATTGAAATTCAGCAGAGCCAGGTTCAACAGCAATTCTTCAGAACAACAACGCTTTCAACATTTTGGTGTCAACAAATTGTAACGTACCCTGTTATTGCTAAGAAAGCTCTTGAGATTTTCATACCGTTTGTTACAACATATCATTTACATTTACATTTACATTTAAGTCATTTAGCTGGACATAAAATCCAGAAAAGGAACAGACTTTGTGCATTCAAATGACATCCAGTGGAACAACCACTTTACAATAGTGCATCTAAATATTTTAAAGGGGGAGGGGGTGAGAAGGATTACTGATTTGCTAAATATTCATTATTATGTTTTTCAAGTGTCTCCGGAAATCATGGTGATTGACTTTGTTCTTTGAACACAGTGATGGAGTTTGTTCCACCATTGTGGGAGCCAGTAAAATATATACCTATGTTTTGAATTTGAAAAAAATCATAATTTATTTTTCCAGTGGTAGGGTTCGGTGAAGGCCAGAAACTGGATGAACGCAGTGCCCTTAACAGGGTTAGGAACCACTGCTCTACAACATCCGCAGAGTACGACCCTGCCTCACACAGGAAGCGGCGCAGGTCCTAATCCAGGCACTTGTCATCTCCCGTCTGGATTACTGCAACTCGCTGTTGGCTGGGCTCCCTGCCTGTGCCATTAAACCCCTACAACTCATCCAGAACACCGCAGCCCGTCTGGTGTTCAACCTTCCCAAGTTCTCTCACGTCACCCCGCTCCTCCGCTCTCTCCACTGGCTTCCAGTTGAAGCTCGCATCCGCTACAAGACCATGGTGCTTGCCTACGGAGCTGTGAGGGGAACGGCACCTCAGTACCTCCAGGCTCTGATCAGGCCCTACACCCAAACAAGGGCACTGCGTTCATCCACCTCTGGCCTGCTCGCCTCCCTACCACTGAGGAAGTACAGCTCCCGCTCAGCCCAGTCAAAACTGTTCGCTGCTCTGGCCCCCTCAATGGTGGAACAAACTCCCTCACGACGCCAGGAGTCAATCACCACCTTCCGGAGACACCTGAAACCCCACCTCTTTAAGGAATACCTAGGATAGGATAAAGTCACACCCCCCCCTTCTCACCCCCCCCTTAAAAGATTTAGATGCACTATTGTAACGTGGCTGTTCCACTGGATGTCATAAGGTGAATGCACCAATTTGTAAGTCGCTCTGGATAAGAGCGTCTGCTAAATGACTTAAATGTAATGTAAATGTAAAAGACCCCAGAAAAACTTAGTTCTCTCAAATTTTTGCACACAATTGTTTATATCCCTGTTAGTGAGCATTTCTCCTTTGCCAAGACAATCCATACACCTGACAGGTGTGACATATCAAGAAGCTGATTAAACAGCATGATCATTACACAGGTGCACCTTGTGATGGGGATAACACAAATACTGTGACGAGATCCTGAGGCCCAGGCGTCTGTTTCTTAAACTAGACACTCTAATGTACTTGTCCTCTTGCTCAGTTGTGCACCATGGCATCCCACTCCTCTTTCTATTCTGGTTAGAGCCAGTTTGCGCTGTTCTGTGAAGGAAGTAGTACACAGCATTGTACTAGATCTTCAGTAATTTCTTCCTGTCTGCGTGATGGACGGAGAACTCCGCTGGCTGAAAGGACGGGGACAGTATATCCGGAGAGAGCCATGATTCCATGAAACAGAGTATGTTACAGTCCCCGATGACTCTATGGAAGGAGATCCTCGCCCTGAGCTTATCTACTTTATTGTCCAGGGACTGAACATTAACGAGTAATATACTCTGAAGTGGTGCATGGTATGCATGCCTCCCGACATCGACTAAAAGCCCACTTCTTATTCCATTTCTCCATCGACGACGTCTTGGAGCAACATCTGGGATGAATGGAATTGCCTCGGGGAGTTCAAACAAATGATCCAATTCAGGAAAGTAAAATTTATGGTCAAAAGGTTGGTGAGTGACCGTCAATCTAATGTCAAAAATGTGTTTTGGGCTGTAAGTAATAATACATGAAACATTCTTTGCAAATAATTAAAGAAATAACAGCCCACAAAAATACTGCAAAGTTGGCTAGGAGCTAAAAACTGGGAGACCATGTCTGTCGGTGCCATCTTGTTCCACACACACAGAGACACACACACGCACATCCAGAACTCAACGAGGTGTTACAGTAATTATACTGCCTGTGGAATTCCAGATTTTAGGCTGTGAACACTGCGAGTATAGGAACATTCCAATCTCATTCATCTAAGAATTTAAATTGTAGGAACTGCAAAAGCTCAGAGACGGTGCACGTGCAAACACTGCAGAGCGATTAGGGTTAGTCATTTTCTCCAAGTCTAGAGTATAAGGGAATGCTGCTACTCCGAGGTCAGACCTGGTTGGATCTGATGGGGGGGTGCTAGGGAGGAATTTCAAAAGAAATGTCAAGAGACTGGTCTATTCAGAAAGTGTATTAATTAATTTGATTGTGTGTGTATGTGTGTGTGCGTGCTACTCTGCGTGACCTTCATCCAGCCTGTTCCTTACAGCATATGTAATGCTTTGTTAATTTAGCTTTAATTACCACACAGTCCCAGCAAGGAATGCACGAAGAAAGCAGCTTGTAATCGCATGTAGGGAAGGATGGAGGGAGGGAAGGATGGATGGATGGACAGAGGGAGGGAGGGAGGGAGGGAGGTAGTGGAGGGAGGGAGAAAGACACAGACACAGAATACAAAAGAGACCGTATGAAACCAGATCGCCAGCTGCTCCCTGCTTGACGGAGGCTGTAAGGCCTGGGGTGAGGAGAGGGAGCTGAGGAAGGAGGGAGGGGGGGGAGGAGAGAGGAGGGAGAGGAGTCAATGGAGCTGTGATTTGAAGGCCAGAAGCAAAAGGTGGAAGATAAAGCCAGTAAGCACAGATTAACTAGCACAGGGGAGGGAGCCCTGTGGTGCTTTTAGCGATATAAGGGAGAGACAGCTAGACAGAGAAACGATGAGACAGTGGGGGGGACAGAATCATATAATGTGGAGGGTTACATTGGTCAAACCAATGAAATAACACCAAAGCTAAATTATTGTATGTTTCTCTATTATCAAGATGACAGGTCAAATAAGTTACAAAGAGAGGGCTTTTGATGATACATGTCATGTCATTGATTCACATAAGGGAATTGAAACTCATGACTAAAATGATATTACCTAATATCACAACTAACCTCATGCATACTGTATGTCTCAGACTCTAAAATAAAAGGTTTGCCCCAAATTTGACGATATATGACTGAATGCCAACCCTGGGCTTCAACAACCCCTATATGTCACATGCAGTTGAAGTCGGACGTTTACATACACTTAGGTTGGAGTCATTAAAACTAGTTTTTCAACCACTCCACAAATGTCTTGTTAACAAACTATCGTTTTGGAGGTTAGGACATCTACTTTGTGCATGACACAAGTAATTTTTTACAACAATTGTTTACAGACAGATTATTTCACTTATAATTAATTCACTGTATCACAATTCCAGTGGGTCAGAAGTTAACATACACCAAATTAAATGACTCTTTAAACAGCTCGGAAAATTCACAAAAATGATTATGGCTTTAGAAGCTTCTGATAATTTTGAGTCAATTGGAGGTGTACCTGTGGATGTATTTCAAGTCCTACCTTCAAACTCAGTGCCTCTGCTTGACATCATGGGAAAATCAAAAGAAATCAGCCAAGACCTCATAAAAACAATTGTAGACCTCCACAAGTCTGGTTCATCTTTGGGAGCAATTTCCAAACACCTGAAGGTACCACATTCATCTGTACAAACAACAGTACGCAAGTATAAACACCATGGGACCACGCAGCCGTCATACTGCTCAGGAAGGAGACACGTTCTTTCTCATAGAGATGAACATACTTTGGTGTGAAAAGTGCAAATCAATCCCAGAACAACAGCAAAGGACTTTGTGAAGATGCTGGAGGAAACAATGTAATTATATCCACAGTAAAACGAGTCTTATATCGACATAACCTGAAAGGCTGCTCAGCAAGGAAAAAGCCACTGCTCCAAAACCACCATAAAAAGCCAGACTACGGTTCGCAACTGCACATGGGGACAAAGAATGTGCTTTTTGGAGAAATGCCCTCTGGTCTGATGAAACAAAAATATAACTATTTGGCCATAATGAACATTTTTATGTTTGGAGGACAAAGGGGGACGCTTGCAAGCCGAAGACCACCATCCCAAACGTGAAGCACGGGGGTGCCAGCATCATGTTCTGGGGGTGCTTTTCTGCAGGAAGGACTGGTGCACATCACAAAATAGATGGCGTCATGAGGGAGGAAAATTATGTGGATATATTGAAGCAACATCTCAAGACATCAGTTAAATCAAGTTAAAGCTTGGTCGCAAACGGGTCTCCCAAATGGACAATGACCCCAAGCATTCTTCCAAAGTTGTGGCAAAATGGCTTAAGGACAACAAAGTCAAGGTATTGGAGTGGCCATCACAAAGCCCTGACCTCAATCCTATAGACAATTTGTGGGCAGAACTGAAAAAGCGAGTGTGAGCAAGGAGGCCTACAAACCTGACTCCAGTTCACCCAACTTATTGTGTGAAGCTTGTGGAAGGCTACCCAAAACGTTTGACCCAAGTTAAATAATTTAAAGGCAATGCTGCCAAATACTAATTGAGTGTATGTAATATTCTGACCCACTGGGAATGTGATGAAAGAAATAAAAGCTGAAATAAATCACTCTCTACTATTATGACATTTCACATTCTTAAAATAAAGTGGTGATCCTAACTGACCTAAGACGGGGACTTTTTACTTGGATTAAATGTCAGGAATTGTGAAAAACTTTGTTTAAATGTATTTGGCTAAGGTGAATGTACATTTCCGACTTCAACTGTATCTGTGAATCAGCTATATGTCACTGATAATGGCCTCTATAAGCAGAATTCAACCTACAACCTACAATGAAAACATGCCTTGCTATAAGGAATGTTGAAGCACTGTATGCACAAAGAAAAGTTGTCAGGTAGTGCAGTGCAGCAGAGTCCAAAGTGTCAGATAAATAATTATGCAGCAAAGTAATGTTCTGGCTGCATAGCATAGGACAGCCAGCAGCAACCAGATAAGGAGGTGCTAGCTTCATAATACTGCATTGTACAGCCAGCAGCACAGTACATGAGCGTGGTAATGCAACAGAGGCACTTGATGAAACCGTGTGAGTGCTGTACTGCGGCAGGGCAGGACCTGGGATGGGGAATGGAGTGGTGTGTGTGTGTGTGTGTGTGTGTGTGTGTGTGTGTGTGTGTGTGTGTGTGTGTGTGTGTGTGTGTGTGTGTGTGTGTGTGTGTGTGTGTGTGTGTGTGTGTGTGTGTGTGTGTGTGTGTGTGTGTGTGTGTGTGTGTGTGTGTGTAGGATAGCAGAGGAATGCACAGCGAGAGGAGGGTAAGTGCTCTCTGCTCCAGTGAAAGGGTCCTGTGTGAGATGGTGGCTTCCAGGCCTGACCCTCTCATGGAGGCAGGCGTGACAAAGAACAGCCAGGGTCGGAGTTAGTACAAAACCCAGTCAGCTAGAAAGATTAAGCTCCAAAGACACAAAGAGAACCAAATTTTCTCTGTCCCCAGTTCAGTGAAAATGGACAGATCTCCCTAAGGGCTGGGCGACTCGCTATCTCTATCCCTTGTTGGAAATATTTATCTCTCTCAATTTCTCTTTCTTTCTCTCTATCCCTTTCTCACACCCTCTCTCTGTCTGCTTCTCAATTTCCTTTCCCCTCTTTTTATCTGTGGTGTTACCCGGTCTCTCACAAGTGGCGGTCGGTGCCATTTAAGATTAGGGAGGAAATATTTTTTTAATGAGCATGGCCTTATTTCTTAACAGCATATGGTGTGACTGTCATTCATATTCCATTCACCCAGCTCAATGTAACATCGATAGGTTTATGCTACTAAATGATACTCACATTTTCCATATACCCATCATGAGGCTGCTACAACCTTGCCTTAAACCTTACAGTTTATAATGTAGGTGCACAGGTCGAAAGAGACAAATTGTAGTAATCAAGGTGACAGACAGTGACGCATTCAATACCGCCTTTCACACTCTTGCCTGCATCTACGTAGCTGATCTAGGGTGGAATCAGTAGTCTAAACAGTTGCACACAATAGTTTCTATTGGAAAAATTGAAGTAGGTTTATCTCAGTTTCATTCCGTTTACTTTGATTAAGAAACGTTTTTCAACATAATTGACGGAATGAATACAACACCTGATCACCACACTTTCATAGGGGCCGCATACAAACAGCATCATCACTTTTCTCATTGTATAATTCCTTCTCGCATCTATGTACTCTCCTCCGCTCACCTTTCTCTTCGCTTGTGGACTTCAGTGCAAAACACATCTGTCTATGACCAGGCGAGAAAACCTTTACAAGCCAATACTTCATACCATAACTGCTACACACAGCCTATTTCATTGTCACCATATTAGCTAATGTTATAGTCAACATACACCAAATGTATGTGGACACCCCTTCAAATTAGTGGATTTGGCTATTTCAGCCACACATAGCCATGCAATCTCCATAGACAAGCATTGGAAGTAGAATGGCCTTACTGAATAGCTCAGTGACATTCTGTGTGGTACCGTCGTACCATCCTAAGATGCCACCTTTCCGACAAGTCAGTTCATACATTTTCTGTATTATTAGCTGTAGCTTATTTTTTCATTCTCTGATCCTTTGATTGGGTGGACAACATGTCAGTTCATGTTGCAAGAGCTCTGATAGGTTGGAGGACTTCCAGAGGACATGTATCAAGAGGAGGATGGAAAATGTCTTTCCTCCGGCTACACCAGACATGGGCAAACTACGGCTCCTAGGCCACATACGGCCCGTTAGGCTTTTTAATCCGGCCCGCCGAACTTGTCCAAATTATAGTAAAAACCTCCTTTTTTCCCCTTTCCCTGCAATGCCCACGTTTCCCCAATAGATGGCGCACTCAAAACACATTGACCGTTGTTGGAGTGGCGCGTATTTCTCTTTATTTCACTTTAATTTTCACTTCGTTTCACGTCACCATTAAGCCCTTCTGTGAAAATGAGCGGACCAAAGAGAAGGAAAGTGGACAGCGAATGCCGAGTGTTTAATAAGGAGTGGACAACAAAATACTTCTTCACTGAAGTCTGATCAACGGCTGTATGTCTGATATGCCAAGAAGCTGTTGCGGTTTTCAAAGAGTACAATATCAGCCGTCACTTTGCCACGAAGCATGCAAACTATGCTAGCAAGCAGTCGACACAAGAACGGGCGGCTACTGCTCAGAGGTTGGCAGCTAATTTACAGAGTCAACAGAACTTTTTTCACCGACAAACTGCAATTCAAGAGTCAAGTACCAAGGCAAGTTATTTGCTGGCATTCAAATTAGCAAAGGCTAGCAAGCCTTTCTCCGAAGGCGAGTTTTTGAAAGAGTGCATGGTAGAGACAGCAGGTCTCTTGTGTTCGGAGAGCAAAGCCAAGTTTGAAAAAATCAGTTTAGCACGCAGGACAGTGACTCGCCGCGTGGAACTGATTGACGAAGATATAGTCAGCGAGTTAAACAAAAAGGCGGAGTCCTTTAAGTTATATTCACTAGCACTGGATGAAAGTAATGACATAAAAGACACTGCTCAGCTCCTAATTTTTATCCGAGGGATTAACGACAGTTTTGAGATAACGGAGGAGCTTTTGAGCATGGAATCACTGAAAGGGAAAACGCGAGGAGAGGACTTATATGAACAGGTGTCTCCTGTCATCGAGAGAATGAAGCTACCTTGGAGTAAACTTGCCAATGTCACCACGGATGGATCGCCAAATTTAACTGGAAAAAACATCGGGCTGCTGAAAAGAATCCAGGATAAAGTGAAAGAAGAAAACCCTGACCAGGATGTTATTTTACTTCACTGCATCATTCATCAGGAGTCTCTGTGTAAGTCTGTATTGCAGCTTAATCACATCGTGGATCCAGTTGTAAAACTTGTTAACTTCATACGAGCAAGGGGACTTAATCATCGTCAGTTCATTACGTTCCTGGAAGAAACTAATGCGGATCACCAGGACCTACTTTACCACTCTCGCGTCCGCTGGTTAAGTTTGGGGAAAGTGTTTCAACGAGTCTGGGAGCTCAAAGACGAGATTCGCTACACCATGGTTCTTACCAAGAGAGTGCTGTTGAGGCTACTTTAGACCATCATTGCTAAACAGTGTTTTAATCAGTTATTTGGTGATATGTTTTTGTTGTGTTACAGCCTGAATTCAAAATGGATAGAATATTTTTTCTCACCCATCTACACAAAAAAGTGAAAACATGTTTTTAGACATAATTCTCAAATGTTTAATTTACATAAGTATTCACACCTGAGTCAACAGATATTTTATTTCTGGGGAAGTTTCTAAGATTTTTTCTCACCTGGATTGTACAATATTTGTATATTATTATTTTAAGAATTCATCGAGCTCGATTAAATTGGTTGTTGATCATTGCTAGACAGCCATGCTAGACAGCCGTTTTGCCATAGATTTTCAAGACGATTTAAGTCAAAACTTTAACTAGGCCACTTAGGAACATTCAATGTCGTCCTGATAAGCAACTCCAATGTATATTTGGCATTGTGTTTTAGGTTATTGTCCTGCTGAAAGGTGAATTTGTCTCCCAGTGTCTGTTGAAAAGCAGACTGAAGCAGTTTTTTTTTTGTCACACCCTTGCCATAGAGAGGTTTTTATTCACTATTTTGGTTAGGGAAGGGTGTGACTAGGGTGGGCATTCTAGTTTCTTTATTTCTATGTTGGTGTGGTTCCCAATCAGAGGCAGCTGTCTATCGTTGTCTCTGATTGGGGATCATATATAAGTTGTCCTTTTTCATTTGGGTTTTGTGGGTAGTTGTTTTCTGTTTAGTGTCTGCACCTGACAGGACTGTTTCGGTTTTCCCGTTGTTATTTTGTTCGAGTGTTTTGAGTATTACATCATGAACATTTACCACGCTAAGTTTTGGTCCACTCCTTCATACGACAATCGTTACAGATTTCCTCTAGGATTTTGCCTGTGCTTAGCTCCATTCCGTTTCTTTTTATCCCAAAGGTTTTAAAAATTGGTTATATTTGACCAAAAATTCCATGACATACAGTAACATGCTGACCACACCGACCATGTTGCATGAGCAAGCTTTGCAAAATACATTTCCCATACATGTTATTCAATCATTGGACCCACACTGCTCGGGCGTGTCTGCGTAGCCAGGCACTAAAATAGAACTTGGTTCTATTTGTGATGCTTGATGAGCTGCAATTCCCACCTCTCCCATAGCCACATTGGTTTTAAGGAGCATATACCCACGTGGGTGATTGAAAGATACACTGAATGTCCACACTCCAGTACAGTTGGTGGTGGTAATGGACCTTAAAGTTGGTTGCAACCACCATATATAGTCCAAAGAAGAAGAACAAGCCTGAAGGAGGAGAGATTACTAGAAACTAACTCGGGTTACCCCTTTATCTGTGGATTCATTGTAAGAGTAGAGGACCTTCAGCATTTCACTTCTCGGATGGTATCGCGCCGTCCCAACCTTCGCTCTCTCTCCCCCGCTACTCTCTCCTCTTCCATCCTATCATCTCTTCCCTCCGCTCAAACCTTCTCCCACCTATCTCCTGATTCTGCCTCCTCAACCCTCCTCTCCTCCCTCTCTGCATCCCTTGACTCTCTATGTCCCCTATCCTCCAGGCCGGCTCGGTCCTCCCCTCCCGCTCCGTGGCTCGATGACTCATTGCGAGCTCACAGAACAGGGCTCCGGGCAGCCGAGCGGAAATGGAGGAAAACTCGCCTCCCTGCGGACCTGGCATCCTTTCACTCCCTCCTCTCTACATTTTCCTCCTCTGTCTCTGCTGCTAAAGCCACTTTCTACCACGCTAAATTCCAAGCATCTGCCTCTAACCCTAGGAAGCTCTTTGCCACCTTCTCCTCCCTCCTGAATCCTCCCCCCCCCCCTCCTCCCTCTCTGCAGATGACTTCGTCAACCATTTTGAAAAGAAGGTCGACGACATCCGATCCTCGTTTGCTAAGTCAAATGACACCGCTGGTTCTGCTCACACTGCCCTACCCTGTGCTCTGACCTCTTTCTCCCCTCTCTCTCCAGATGAAATCTCGCGTCTTGTGACGGCCGGCCGCCCAACAACCTGCCCGCTTGACCCTATCCCCTCCTCTCTTCTCCAGACCATTTCCGGAGACCTTCTCCCTTACCTCACCTCGCTCATCAACTCATCCCTGACCGCTGGCTACGTCCCTTCCGTCTTCAAGAGAGCGAGAGTTGCACCCCTTCTGAAAAAACCTACACTCGATCCCTCCGATGTCAACAATTACAGACCAGTATCCCTTCTTTCTTTTCTCTCCAAAACTCTTGAACGTGCCGTCCTTGGCCAGCTCTCCCGCTATCTCTCTCAGAATGACCTTCTTGATCCAAATCAGTCAGGTTTCAAGACTAGTCATTCAACTGAGACTGCTCTCCTCTGTATCACGGAGGCGCTCCGCACTGCTAAAGCTAACTCTCTCTCCTCTGCTCTCATCCTTCTAGATCTATCGGCTGCCTTCGATACTGTGAACCATCAGATCCTCCTCTCCACCCTCTCCGAGTTGGGCATCTCCGGCGCGGCCCACGCTTGGATTGCGTCCTACCTGACAGGTCGCTCCTACCAGGTGGCGTGGCGAGAATCTGTCTCCTCACCACGCGCTCTCACCACTGGTGTCCCCCAGGGCTCTGTTCTTGGCCCTCTCCTATTCTCGCTATACACCAAGTCACTTGGCTCTGTCATAACCTCACATGGTCTCTCTTATCATTGCTATGCAGACGACACACAATTAATCTTCTCCTTTCCCCCTTCTGATGACCAGGTGGCGAATCGCATCTCTGCATGTCTGGCAGACATATCAGTGTGGATGACGGATCACCACCTCAAGCTGAACCTCGGCAAGACGGAGCTGCTCTTCCTCCCGGGAAGGACTGCCCGTTCCATGATCTCGCCATCACGGTTGACAACTCATTGTGTCCTCCTCCCAGAGCGCCAAGAACCTTGGCGTGATCCTGGACAACACCCTGTCGTTCTCAGCCAACATCAAGGCGGTGGCCCGTTCCTGTAGGTTCATGCTCTACAACATCCGCAGAGTACGACCCTGCCTCACACAGGAAGCGGCGCAGGTCCTAATCCAGGCACTTGTCATCTCCCGTCTGGATTACTGCAACTCGCTGTTGGCTGGGCTCCTGCCTGTGCCATTAAACCCTTCAACTCATCCAGAACGCCGCAGCCCGTCTGGTGTTCAACCTTCCCAAGTTCTCTCACGTCACCCCGCTCCTCCGTTCTCTCCACTGGCTTCCAGTTGAAGCTCGCATCCGCTACAAGACCATGGTGCTTGCCTACGGAGCTGTGAGGGGAACGGCACCTCAGTACCTCCAGGCTCTGATCAGGCCCTACACCCAAACAAGGGCACTGCGTTCATCCACCTCTGGCCTGCTCGCCTCCCTACCACTGAGGAAGTACAGCTCCCGCTCAGCCCAGTCAAAACTGTTCGCTGCCCTGGCCCCCCAATGGTGGAACAAACTCCCTCACGACGCCAGGACAGCGGAGTCAATTACCACCTTCCGGAGACACCTGAAACCCCACCTCTTTAAGGAATACCTAGGATAGGATAAGTAATCCCTCTCACCCCCCCCCTTAAGTTTTAGATGCACTATTGTAAAGTGACTGTTCCACTGGATGTCATAAGGTGAATGCACCAATTTGTAAGTCGCTCTGGATAAGAGCGTCTGCTAAATGACTTAAATGTAAATGTAAATGTAATTTCAGGTAAAATAACAACCCAATGTTTATATCCCAGGACAGATTAGTTAACAACAGCAAGCTAGCTAGCTAAATTGCCATAAATGCTTTTTGATCTGTCCACCAATTAATAATCAACATGCTCTCCAGTGGTGTGGTCAGCATGTAAGGCATTGTTCGCAGAATAGATGGATGCAGTTCAATGCATTATTAATATAATTCACCAATACATTTCTTGGTAGTCCAAAAAGTATTGCTATCAGGTTGAAAATCAAAGCTGGCCTGGTACATTTTTTGCTACCTCCACCCATTAGGGATAAACAGTTTTTAAATATAACTTATGCCCTGCGACAAACCATCAAACAGGCAAAGCGTCAATACAAGGCTAAGATTGAATCATACTACATCGGCTCCGATGCTCGTCTTATCTGGCAGGGCTTGCAAACTATTACAGACTACAAAGGGAAGCACAGCCGCGAGCTGCCCAGTGACACCAGCCTACCAGACGAGCTAAATCACTTCTACGCTCGCTGCGTGGCAAGCAACACTGAAGCATGCATGAGAGCATCAGCTGTTCCGGACGACTGTGTGATCACGCTCTCCGTAGCTGACGTGAGTAAGACCTTTGAACAGGTCAAATACACAAGGCTGCGGTGCCAGACGGATTACCAGGACGGGTGCTCCAGGCATGTGCTGACCAACTGGCAGGTGTCTTCACTGACATTTTCAACATGTCAATGATTGAGTCTGTAATACCAACATGTCCAAGAACACAGAGGCAACCTGCCTAAATGACTACAGACCTGTCGCACTCACGTCCGTAGCCATGAAGTACTTTGAAAGGTTGGTAATGGCTCACATCAACACCATTATCCCAGAAACCCTAGACCCACTTCAATTTGCTTACCGCCCCAAAAGATCCACAGACAATGCAATCGCCATCGCACTGCACACTGCCCTATCCCATCTGGACAAGAGGAATACCTATATGAGAATGCTGTTCATTGACTACAGCTCAGCATTCCACACTATAGTTCCCTCCAAGCTCATCATCAAGCTCGGGACCCTGGGTCTGAATACCGTTCTGTGCAACTGGGTCCTGGACTTCCTGACGGGTCATCCCCAGGTGTTGAAGTCAGGAAACAACACCTCCACTTCACTGATCCTCAACACAAGGGCTCCACAAGGGTGCATGCTCAGCCCCCTCCTGTACTCCCTGTTCATCCATGACTGCATAGCCACGCACACCTCCAACTCATTCATCAAGTTTGCAGATGACACAACAGTAGTAGGCCTGATTACCAACAACGACGACACAGCCTACAGGTAGGAGGTGAGGGCCCTGGGAGTGAAAAAAAATGTTACAATGCGATTTTCTGGATTTTTTTTCTAATTTTGTCTGTCATAGTTGAAGTGTACCTATGATGAAAATTACAGGCCTCTTACAGGCCTCACTTGTACAATTGGTGGCTGACTAAATACTTTTTTTGCCCCACTATGTATATACTGAATTCTATTCTACTGTATTTTAGTCAATGCAACTCCGACATTGCTATATCTAATATTTATATATTTCTTAATTCCATTCTTTTACTTTTAGATTTAGATTTTTGTGTGTATTGTTGTGAATTGTAAGAAACTATTGAACTGTTGGAGCTAGGAACACAAGCATTTCACTACACCCACAATAACATCTGCTAAATATGTGTATGTGACCAATAAACATTTATCAGTGTAATTTTTGATGGCCAACTAGCTAAAAAAAGTTTGAGAGGGTTTATCTAATGTTCTGTCATTAGATTTTAGTTAATCTCGTTCTGGCTAGCATTAGCTAGTTGTTGATCTTGTTGTTGTTGATGTGCTATAAAGAGAACATACCTTTTCATGGTTGTTTGATCAAGTTCCCAAATATAAGAGGACAAACTTGGTATTTACATGTTTATTATATCTATTATTATATCTATTATTTTGTGGATTTTGGCAAATGTGTCCTAATGATCTAAAGTTGCGCTGTTGCTACTGGCTGTAACACACAGTCCAATGCAAAGCGAATGATGGCAGGCCAGTCCTCGACAAGACCGGTGTTTTTATTATTTTATATACTGCAGTGTCTATTAATTGTTAAAACGCAAGATTCCCACTCTATATTGCTATATAATTTTCACAAATGCCTAACTACACGTCATTCCCAGACATTCTATCAATTAATGAAAACGTGAAAATGACCATATCTAAGTACTCGCTTGACAGTGTCACATTCTTCCTGTGGCTGTGTATGATTGGAATTTAATATGATTTCATGTTGTTAAAACACTGTCAGTTCCACTTAAAAGTCACCAATGGCCTAAAGGTCAATTCTCTGAGCAGTTTCCTTATTCTCCGTCAACTGCGTTAAGAAGGACGCCTGGATCTTTCTAGAGACTGGGTGTATTGATACACCATCCAAAGATGAATTAATAACTTCACCATGCTCAAAGGGACATTCAGTGCCCTTCTTTGCGAGGCATTGGAAAAACTCCCTGGTCTTTGTGGTTGAATCTGTGTTTGAAATTCACTGTTCGACTGAGAGACCTTACTGATAATTGTATGTGTTGGGTACAGAGATGAGATAGTCTTTAAAAAATTATGTTAAACACTATTATTGCACACAGAGTGAGTCCATGAAATGTATTTTGTGAATTCTTAAGCAAATGTTTACTCCTGAACTTATTTAGGCTTGCCATAGCAAAGGACTCAAGACATTTTAGCTTTTCATTTTTAATTAACATAATTCCACTTTGACATTATGGGGTATTTTGTGCAGGCAAGTGACAAAACATGTGAATACTTTCTGAAGGCACTGTAATTGTATCTATACTGAACAAAAATATAAATGCAACATGCAACAATTTCAAAGATTTTACAGTTACAGTTCATATAAGGAAATCAGTCAGTTGAAAAATGAATTAGGCCCTAATATATGGACTTCACATGACTGGGCATGGGTGCAGCCATGGGTGGGTCGTGGAGAGCATAGGCCAACCAACTGGGGAGCCAGAACCAGCCAATCAGAATGAGTTTTTCCCCACAAAAGGGCTTTATTACAGACATAAATACTCCTCAGCAACCCTCCCCACCTCCACTCAGATGAACCCACAGGTGAAAAAGCCGGATGAGGAGGTTCTGGGCTGGCGTGGTTACACGTGGTATGTGGTTGTGAGGCCGGTTGGACGTACTGCCAAATTCTCTAAAATGACGTTGGAGGCAGCTTATGGTAGAGAAATTAATATTAAATTCTCTGGCAACAGCTGTGGTGGACATTACTGCAGTCAGCATGCCAATTTCATGCTCCCTCAAAATTTGAGACATCTATGGCATGGTGTTGTGTGACTAAATTGCACATTTTTAAAAGGGGCCTATTATTGTCCCGAGCACAAGGTGCACCTATGTAATGATTATGATGTTAACCAGCTTCTTGATATGCCACACCTGTCGGGTGGATGCATTATCTTGGCAAAGGAGAAAAGCACACTAACAGCGATACAAACAAATTTGTGCAATTTTTTTTTAAAGATAAATGTTTTTTTTTTTTTTTTATCAAAATCCAGCTCATAAAACGTGGGACCAACACTTTACATGTTGCGTTTATATTGTTGTTTGGTATAAAAATGATAACTTTTTATGTTTTACTATTTGTATTATTATGAACTTCACTGAGTTGGATGGTCCTCCCCTTCCTCCTCTGAGGAACCTTCACTGTCTCTCGATCTCTCTCTCATTCTTTCTCAATTCCAATTGTCTTTTTGCTTCCCTCTTTTACCTTCCCTCCGCCATTCCTCTTCTTATTGTGAGGAGTAGAGAAGTGGTTTCCACAATGTTTAGCATTCAGCACCACTCACTGTAGCATCACAGGCCTGTTTGCATCAGATACTTACGCCAGGAAAAATACACTTCTTGGAGGGAATTCTGTTTTTACAGTTTGCTTTTGCAGTTATGGTACACAAATGCACATGCACTCAAACACTACATGGCCAAAAGTATGTGGACAACTGCTCGTCAATAAAAATAGAGTCGCACACTCCATATATAAACTACCAGTAATATATTGGGCAAATCACCAATGTTTGGGCATCACTGTGCCTTCTTCAGGGTAATGTCATAAATGCTTGAACCAGGTTATGTAGATAAACAGTGAAATTAGTGAAACTGTTAAAAAACAATAGCTTATGGCATACTGAATATATTAGGCTATTGTTATTATATGGAAACATAATTTAATATTGTACATAATATTAGCATCAACATGCATTATTGTTTAATTCAATTTCACATATGTATTTAATTGTTTCCTATTTCATTTCATCTGTTACATGTAATCTTTTGGTTCAATCATAATAGGCATCAACGGGGGAACATATTGGGTGCGCGCTGATAAGCTGTAGAAAGAATATAACAATTCATAAGACTTGTTCGTGAAAGAGAGATTTGTTCATAAGGGCCTGAGATCAAAGTCAATATTCAAACCACTAGGGGTCAATGTTTTTAGATAGGATATCCAGTAAGCGGCCCTGTGTAGTATTAGGATCTTTAGATGTTACCTCCTCTCCTTGGTAGAGTAACATACTCAATGCCTGTGTATTTGAGAGAGGAGATGGTTAGCTTCAGCAAAGTGAGCTGCTACTGGTTAGTCAATGTTCCTACATCTGATTGAGCTGCGATGTTCAGCTATGCATTGTTTTAATTGTCTTTTCGTTTGTGCTACGTAGGCTTTCCCACATGAACCGTGTTGAGATAGATTACTACCTTGGTCTTGCATGAGATGATACCCCTAACCGGGATCTTTCAACCTGTAGGTGGGTGTCTGAAGAAGGATGTTTTTATAGTGTGCTCATGAGCCACATTTGTAGTTCCCATTTAGAATGGTTGTCAAGAGTGTCTGAGTGGGCTCAGGAGGCCTTTCAGATCTATCCAAGCTATTGCCAATATTGTGACCACGCAGAACATGCCAGTGCTTTTTCAGGATTGCTTTAAATTTTCTCTGAACACTTGGAGTACTTGGTGCAAAAGACTGTTGCATTGTTTTTCTTCATTGGCTGAGTTTTTAGCAATTCCTCTCTTGGTTTTTGAGGAAACTGCTCGTTGAACATCTCATTCCAAAATCATGGGCATTAATATGGAGTTAGTCCCCTCCTTTGCTGCTATAATAGCCTCCACTCTTCTGGGAAGACTTAGATGTTGGAACATTGCTGCAGGAAACATTCTTCCATTCAGCCACAAAAGCATTAGTGAGGTCGGGCACTGATGTTGGGCGATTAGGTCTGGCTCGCAGTGGGCATTCCTATTTATCCCAAATGTGTTCGATTGGGTTGAGGTCAGGGCTCTGTACAGGTCAGTCAAGTTCTTCCACACCAATCTCGACAAACCATTTTTGTATGGACCTCGCTTTGTTCATGGGGGGCATTGCCATAATTAAACAGAAAAGGGTCGTCCAAATCAAATCAAATCAAATCAAATTTTATTTGTCACATACACATGGTTAGCAGATGTTAATGCGAGTGTAGCGAAATGCTTGTGCTTCTAGTTCCGACAATGCAGTGATAACCAACAAGTAATCTAACTAACAATTCCAAAAAAAAACTACTGTCTTATACACAGTGTAAGGGGATAAGGAACATGTACATAAGGATATATGAATGAGTGATGGTACAGAGCAGCATACAGTAGATGGTATCGGTACAGTATATACATATGAGATGAGTGTGTAGACAAAGTAAACAAAGTGGCATAGTTAAAGTGGCTAGTGATACATGTGTTACATAAGGATGCAGTCGATGTTGTAGAGTACAGTATATACATATGCATATGAGATGAATAATGTAGGGTAAGTAACATTATATAAGGTAGCATTGTTTAAAGTGGCTAGTGATATATATATATATATATATATATATATATATATATATATATATATTTTTACATCATTTCCATCAATTCCCATTATTAAAATGGCTGGAGTTGGGTCAGTGTCAATGACAGTGTGTTGGCAGCAGCCACTCAATGTTAGTGGTGGCTATTTAACAGTCTGATGGCCTTGAGATAGAAGCTGTTTTTCAGTCTCTCGGTCCCAGCTTTGATGCACCTGTACTGACCTCGCCTTCTGGATGATAGCGGGGTGAACAGGCAGTGGTTCGGGTGGTTGATGTCCTTGATGATCTTTATGGCCTTTCTGTAACAACGGGTGGTGTAGGTGTCCTGGAGGGCAGGTAGTTTGCCCCCGGTGATGCGTTGTGCAGTCCTCACTACCCTCTGGAGAGCCTTACGGTTGAGGGCGGAGCAGTTGCCGCACCAGGCGGTGATACAGCCCGCCAGGATGCTCTCGATTGTGCATCTGTAGAAGTTTGTGAGTGCTTTTGGTGACAAGCCGAATTTTTTCAGCCTCCTGAGGTTGAATAGGCGCTGCTGCGCCTTCTTCACGACGCTGTCAAGTGGACCAATTCAGATTGTCTGTGATGTGTATGCCGAGGAACTTAAAACTAGCTACCCTCTCCACTACTGTTCCATCGATGTGGATAGGGGGTGTTCCCTCTGCTGTTTCCTGAAGTCCACAATCATCTCCTTAGTTTTGTTGACGTTGAGTGTGAGGTTATTTTCCTGACACCACACTCCAAGGCCGTCTCGTCGTTGTTGGTAATCAAGCCTACCACTGTTGTGTCGTCCGCAAACTTGATGATTGAGTTGGAGGCGTGCGTGGCCACGCAGTCGTGGGTGAACAGGGAGTACAGGAGAGGGCTCAGAACGCACCCTTGTGGGGCCCCGTGTTGAGGATCAGCGGGGAGGAGATGTTGTTGCCTACCCTCACCACCTGGGGGCGGCCCGTCCAGGAAGTCCAGTACCCAGTTGCACAGGGCGGGGTCGAGACCCAGGGTCTCGAGCTTGATGACGAGCTTGGAGGGTACTATGGTGTTGAATGCCGAGCTGTAGTCGATGAACAGCATTCTCACATAGGTATTCCTCTTGTCCAGGTGGGTTAGGGCAGTGTGCAGTGTGGTTGAGATTGCATCGTCTGTGGACCTATTTGGGCGGTAAGCAAATTGGAGTGGGTCTAGGGTGTCGGGTAGGGTGGAGGTGATATGGTCCTTGACTAGTCTCTCAAAGCACTTCATGATGACGGAAGTGAGTGCTACGGGCGGTAGTCGTTTAGCTCAGTTACCTTAGCTTTCTTGGGAACAGGAACAATGGTGGCCCTCTTGAAGCATGTGGGAACAGCAGACTGGTATAGGGATTGATTGAATATGTCCGTAAACACACCGGCCAGCTGGTCTGCGCATGCTCGGAGGGCGCGGCTGGGGATGCCGTCTGGGCCTGCAGCCTTGCGAGGGTTAACACGTTTAAATGTCTTACTCACCTCGGCTGCAGTGAAGGAGAGACCGCATGTTTCCGTTGCAGGCCGTGTCAGTGGCACTGTATTGTCCTCAAAGCGGGCAAAAAAAGTTATTTAGTCTGCCTGGGAGCAAGACATCCTGGTCCGTGACTGGGCTGGATTTCCAGAAACCTTTGCCACAAAATTGGAAGCACAGAATTGTCTAGAATGTCATTGTGTGCTGTAGCATAAAGATTTCCCTTCACTGGAACTAAGGGGCCTAGCCTGAACCATGAAAAACAGCCAAAGACTATTATTCCTCCTCCACCAAACTTCACAGTTGGCACTATGCATTCGGAGAGGTAGTGTTCTCCTGGCTTCCGCCAAACCCAGATTCGTCCGTCGGACTGATAGATGGTGAAGCGTGATTCATCACTCCAGAGAGCACGTTTCCACTGCTCCAGAGTCCAATGGCAGCAAGCTTTACAACACTCCAACTGACGCTTGGCATTGCGTTTGGTGATCTTAGGCTCCCAACAAACAGTTCTTCTGCTGACGTTGCTTCCAGAAGCAGTTTAGAACTCGGTAGTGAGTGTTGCACTTGAGCACTCAGCACTCCCATTCTATGAGGTTGTGTGGCCTACCACTTCGTGGCTGAGCAGTTTTTTGCTCCTAGACTTTTCCACCTCACAATAACAGCACTTACGAACACACCCGCAGACACAAACACAATAAGTATATGCAATGAAACCCATGAAATGAGTGGATGAATGTTAATACCTTAAACATGGCATTCGGCACACATACGATTAACCTTGAGTAATTTGGATATGAATCGTGTAGGGGAATTTGATTTCCTCTGTGCTTCCTCAGGTCAAACTGCTAATGAACAGCCTTCACTCTGTCAATACCTACTGTCTTAATTCCTCTATTGGTTTGTGCACATAATTCTTAACAACACTGTTAGTCTGTATCTACATTATGATGGAATTATTAAGATAGCATATTCGGAAAGTATTCAGACCCCTTCTCATTTTCCACAATTAGTTACATTACAGCCTTATTCTCAAATAGATTACATTTTTTACAAATCCTCATCAATCTACACACAATACTCTCAATACAATGACAAAACCCCAAAAGTTTAGAAATGTTTGCACGTTTATTACAACAACAAAAAAAATATTTACATAAGTATTCAGACCATTTTTGATGAGACTCGAAATTGAGCTCAGGTGCATTCTGTTTCTATTGATCATCCTTGAGATGTTTCTAGAACTTTATTGGAGTACACCTGTGGTAAATTAAATTGATTGGACATGATTTGGAAAGGCACACACCTGTCTATACAAGGTTCACAGTGCATGTCAACCACAGTTGACAGTGCATGTCAGAGCAAAAACCAAGCCATGACAGGATTGTGTCGAGGCACAGATCTGGGGAAGGGTACCAAAACATTTTTTGCAGCATTGAAGGTCCCCAAGAACAGCGTGGCCTCCATCATTCTTAAATGGAAGAAGTTTGGAATCGCCAAGACTCTACCGAGAGCTGGCCACCCGGCTAAACCTAGCAATCAGGGGAGAAGGGCCTTGGTCAGGGAGCTGACCAAGAATCTGATGATCCCTCTGACAGAGATTCCTCTGTAGAGATGGGAGAACCTTCCAAAAGGACAACCATCTCTGCAGCACTCTACCAATCAGGCCTTTATTGTAGAGTGGCCAGATGGAAGCCACTCCTCGGTAAAAGGCACATGACAGCTGGTTTGGAGTGGGCCAAAAGGCATCTTGATAAACATGGCCAACTCAGACCATGATAAACAAGATTCTCTGGTCTGATGAAACCAAGATTGATCTCGTTGACCTGAATGCCAAACGTCACATGTGGAGGAAACCAGGCACTATCGCTACTGTGAAGCATGGTGGTGGCAGCATTATGATGTGGGGAGGTTATTCAGCAGCAGGGAGTGAGAGACTAGTCAGGATCGAGGGAAAGATGAACGTAGCAAAGTACAAAGGGATCCTTGATGAAATCCTGCTCCAGAGTGCTCAGGACCTGAGACTGGAGCAAACAGGACAACAACTCTAAGCATACAGCCAAGACAATGCAGGATTGGCATCGGGACAAGTCTCTGAATGTCCTTGAGTGGCCCAGACAGAGCCCAGACTTGAACCCAATCAAACCTCTCTGGAGACCTGAAAATAGCAGTGCAGCAACACTCCCCATCCAACCTGACACAGCTTGAGTGGATCTGCAGAGAAGAATAGGGGAAACTCCCCAAATACATCTGTGCCAAGCTTGTTGCGTCATACCCAAGAAGACTTGAGGCAGTAATTGCTGCCAAAGGTGCTTCAACAAAGTACTGAGTAAAGGGTCTCAATATTTATGCAAATGTGATATATATATATATATATATATATATATATTTTTTTTTTTATACATTTTTTAAACATGTCTAAAAACCTGTGTTTGCTTTGTCATTATGGGGTATTGTGTGTAGATTGATGATTTTTTTTTAAAAATCCATTCTAGAATAAGGCTGTAATGTAAGAAAATGTGGAAAGTAAAGGGGTCTGAACAATCTGGCATTATGAAAATATGAATTTGTTCTTAACTGACTTGCCTAGTTAAATAAAGGTCAAATAAAAAAATATATAAATTATGTGGCATTCATGGCTCCGCTGCTAAGAGCATGCTGCTAACAATACCAGGGTTGTGAGTTCAATTCCTGCTGGGTCTACATGCTAAAATGTATGCACTCACTGTCACTTAGTATTAAAGTTAATACTAAACTCAGCAAAAAAAGAAACATCCTCTCACTGTCAACTGTGTTTATTTTTTAGCAAACTTAACATGTGAAAATATTTGTATGAACATAACAAAATTCAACAACTGAGACATAAACTGAACAAGTTCCACAGACATGTGACTAACAGAAATGGAATAATGTGTCCCTGCACAAAGGGGGGTTAAAATCTAAAGTAACAGTCAGTATCTGGTGTGGCCACCAGCTGCATTACGTACTGCAGTGCATCTCCTACTCATGGACTGCACCAGATTTGCCAGTTCTTGCTGTGAGCTGTTACCCCACTCTTCCACCAAGGCACCTGCTAGTTCCCGGACATTTCTGGGGGGGAATGGCCCAAGCCCTCACCCTCCGATCCAACAGGTCCCAGACATGCTTAATGGGTTTGAGATCCGGGCTCTTCACTGGCCATGGCAGAACACTGACATTCCTGTCTTACAGGAAATAACGCACAGAATGAGCAGTATAGCTGGTGGCATTGTCATGCTGGAGGGTCATGTCAGGAAGACCCTGCAGGAAAGGTACCAAATGAAGGAGGACAATGTCTTCCCTGCAACGCACAGCGTTGAGATTGCCTGAAAAGACAACAAGTTCAGTTCGATGATGCTGTGACACACCGCTCCAGACCATGATGGACCCTCCACCTCCAAATCGATCCTGCTCCAAAGTACAGGCCTCTGTGTAACGCTCATTAATTCGTCGATAAACGCGAATCCGACCATCACCCCTGGTGAGACAAAGCCACAACTCGTCAGTGAAGAGTCGTTTTTGCCAGTCCTGTCTGGTCCAGTGACAGTGGGTTTGTGCCCATAGGCGACGTTGTTGCCGGTGATGTCTGGTGAGGACCTGCCTTACAACAGGCCTATAAGCCCTCAGTCCAGCCTCTCACAGCTTATTGCGGACAGTCTGAGCACTGATGGAGGGATTGTGGGTTCCTGGTGTAACTCAGGCAGTTGTTGTTACCATCCTGTACCTGTCCCACAGGTGTGATGTTCGAATGTACCGATCGTGTGGAGGTGTTGTTACACATGGTCGGCCACTGCGAGGACAATCAGCTGTCTGTCCTGTCTCCCTGTAGCGCCGTCTTAGGCGTCTCACAGTACGGACATTGCAATTTATTGCCCTGGCCACATCTGCAGTCCTCATGCCTCCTTGCAGCATGCTTAAATCACGTTCACACAGATGAGCAGGGAGCCTGGGCATCTTTCTTTTGGTGTTTTTCAGCGTCAGTAGAAAAGCCTCTTTAGTGTCCGAAGTTTTCATAACTGTGACCTTAATTGCCTACCGTCTGTAAGCTGTTAGTGTCTTAACGTCCGTTCCACAGGTGCATGTTCAGTAATTGTTTATGGTTCATTGAACAAGCATGGGAAACAGTGTTTAAACCCTTTACAATGAAGATCTGTGAAGTTATTTGGATTTTTACGAAATATCTTTGAAAGACAGGGTCCTGAAAAAGGGATGTTTCTTTTTTTGCTGAGTTTAAAATGGCATGAGCTATTATATTTTACACCATTAATCGGGGAATTACTGAATCTGTGTTTAAAAAATAGGTTGTATCGATTAAATTAGTCTCTGAGCACTTGTGGGATGAGGTATTTGGTGGGTGTGTTGTCCTGCCTGTGGTTGTGTATTTCCAGCAGCAACAGTTCCCCAGATAAGGTAGCATAGCTCTAACCTGCAGGGTGACTGTTTAGCGACTAAGGGCTAGCAGTAGAGTCATTTAAAAACACTAAAGCTCTACGAAGCAGGAAGGCTATTAAGAGAGGGAGGTTAGAATATCTCACCAGGTCAGCCACATACCCTCACTATGTATGCCTCAATGAGTAAGGGGGAGACAAGTGATTGATACATATTGTCCTAACTGGCCTGTCCGCTACGCCTACAGTAGGCTGTTACTGGGTCCCTGTGGCTTAGCTATGCAGTTAGTTTTTAACTCTACTTCCATGCCATGGAAAATTATGCAATACATTAGCAAAGCGCATGACCACCCACCTGAGAGTATGTTATTTTCAGCCACCTCCTGTGTTTGAGTGGTGCAAAATCCTCGTCACTTAAACTTAGCTGGATTGATATCTTTAATTTTACATTGGCGATTCTTTCCCAGTCTTGCTTGTGCCATTTGTTTTTTCCTGTTAACGTAATGACCACAGAATCGTTTATAACTACCTGTCAAACAATCCAGTCCTGGCTGAAATGGGTTCAATGGAATGCTGTACATTGGCTTAACGTTGCATCTATGAGAACACTTTGTCTGGGATTTTGTCGAGGGACAACTTTATTTTCGGCGGTGTTCATTTTTTTGTGCATTTGAAAAAATTCATGATTTAATATAGTTGAAATGTTTATCAATGAGATCCGCTTAAATGACTTCTGAAAATGAACACTGGTTATAGTGATATTATGTCTGATATCACAAACGATGTAAAGTATGAATAGATAGGTGTAACCTAGAGTCAAGAGTTTTGAATTAAAATTGTGCTGTCTCCTTGTCTTGACAAACTAGTTGAATTATGTAAGATAACGTGACAATAACATTATTAATAAAGAAGTCGAGACAGCACAGGTGAGTGAGTGCAGGTAGGCATAGACCGAGCGAGATTTGGGTTGTTTCAACTCCATTCCTTCCCTTTAAATAAATGTTTTAATGTATTCAAATACAACCAGTATACAGTATATAATGCCTCCGGAAAGTATTCACAAGTATTTGACTTTTTCCACATTTTGTTAGGTGACGGCCTTATTCTAAATGGAATAATAATTTAAAAAATCTCTTATCAATTTACACACAATGCCCCATAATAACAGCACAAAAACAGGTTTTTAGAAAACATTTCAGGCCACTCTACCATAAAAGGTTTGATTGGCGGAGTGCTGCAGAGATCGTTGTCCTTCTGGAAGGTTCTCCCATCTCTAGAGAGGAACTCTAGAGCTCTGTCAGAGTGACCATCATCTTGGTCAGCTCCTTGACCAATAACTTTCTCCCCCATTTGCTTAGTTTGGTCTTGGTGGTTCCAAACTTCTTCCATTTAAGAAAGAATGAGGCCAATGTGTTCTTGGGGACCTTCAATACTGCAGACATGTTTTGGTACCCTTCCTTAGATCTGTGCCTTGACACAATCCTGTCTCGGAGCTCAACGGACAATTCCTTCAACCTCATGGCTTGGTTTTTGCTCTGTCAACTGTGGGACTTTATATCGACAGGGTGTGCTTTTCCAAATGATGTCCAATCAATTGCATTTACCACACTCCAAGTTGTAGAAACATCTCAAGGATGATCAATGGAAACAGGATGCACCTGAGCTCAATTTGTAGTCTCATAGCAAAGGGTATTAATATTTATATAAATAAGGTATCTGTTTTTTATTTTTAATACATTTGTAAAAAAATAATAATAATCTAAAAACCTGTTTTTGCTTTGTCACTATGGGGTAGATTGCTGAGGATTTGTATTTATTTAATCAATTTCAGATTAAGAGTGTAACGTAACAAAATGTGGAAAAAGTCAAGGCGTCTGAATACTTTCCTGAAAAACACTGTATATGCAAATGAGGCACATAAAATTGTCTTTAATTTAATCACACAGTATAAAAAATAACTGATATACCGTTGATATTTTACAATAAATGGAATACCTGAATTCCGACCAAAATGCCTGAATTCTGTGATTGTACAATGTTTTACAGTTGAAGTCAGACATTTACATACAGCTTAGCCAAATATATTTAAACTCAGTTTTTCACCATTCCTGACATTTAATCCTCGTAAAAATTTCCTGTTTTAGGTAAATTAGGATCACCACTATTTTAAGAATGTGAAATGTCAGAATAATAGCAGAGATAATTATTTATTTTAGCTTTTATGTCTTTCATCACATTCCCAGTGGGTCAGAAGTTTACATACACTCAATTAGTATTTGGTAGCATTGCCTTTAAATTGTTTAACTTGGGTCGAAAGTTTTGGGTAGCCTTCCACAAGCTTCCCACAATAAGTTGGGTAAATTTTGGCCCATTCCTCCTCCTTTATTCAAAAAGTTACAAGTCTATTCATCCATTATCCAAACATTTATTAGGATAGTCTTTTAAACCTTTAAACAATTTAGATCATCTTTGCTAAATACATCTTGGAAATATGGAGCACTTCAATGGGTTCAAGATCTGTTCCACATAGAGGAGCACTCTACCATGGTAAGCAAACAAGACATCACTGGGATTCTAGAAGACATTTTTAATCTCACCTTCACAGTGCATGAAAACAGTATTATCCACCACACTTGGAGGCGTGATATTTTGAAACTGCCATTTTAATGCTGTCATTTAAATTAAACAATGTGAAAATGCAAGGCAAACATCGTGAGCAGCAGTATTCCAAACATATTTGGGATTATTGCAATGTCCCACTATTCAAAACTGTTATTTATGCACGGGTGTGCGATTAGGCAGAACATGTAAGCCTAGGTGTCTAATTGTCAGACTTTGAACCAAAACATATTCAGGCATTTTCTAAGAATCAGATTCACCATCAAAACAAAGATTGATCAGCATTTAAATTAAGGACATAACATATTGTAGAAAAAATGCTTGTGGGCAATTACATCAGATGAGATTAATTGTGTTTACCAGATGGCACTGAAAGAGAATCTGCTTTGATGATAAGTAGGTAATAATATGAACAATGTCAAGTTAAACTCAGGTGAGCTTATCAAAGACAGTATCATAAGCTTTCTGTCACAGATTGAGTCCATGAGAATGTTTCTCCTCTCTAAAACAAATCTCTATTAGGCATGCAAAATGTTTGAAATTAAACTAAATGCATGATTATATCTGTGTTTGTGTTTTCATTTGAAATAGTACAGTAGTTTATTGGCAGACTATAATATACTTTATGATGCACCTGATATTCTGTTATTAGACGTTCTGTTGGAAGTAAAAAGGCAACAACTAACTGTGCAGCTTGGCAGAGTGTTATGGGGTGAGTGTGTGGTCTTTGAGTGGAATTCTTTTGAGGAAATCCACAAACCAGAGTCCTCCTACTTCACTGTTATCCAACCCAATTAGCTACCAGCCAGACATTTGAAACCATTTGTGTTGGATGGAGCTGGTGGCTGTGGTCTGGCATCTAGCGTGTGTATGTGTGTGTGTGTCTGTGTCTGTGTGCATCCATGCGTAGTGCAATGCTGACGCTATGCCTCTCGTTTGGATGTGCATGGGCTTTGTGCCATAGTTCAGTTTAACCTAGCACAGCACTAAACGTGCATGAGACACAGCTAGTGAGAGAGAGGAGATCAGACATTCAGAGAGCGGTGGATAAAAAAAGCACTATGGCTTAACACTAGAACAGCTGGCCGTTGATGGACCCCCCTTCAAGCTAAAAAGCAGTCAATCTGACAGAAACATTCTAACAGAGTAATTTATATGTTTCATATATGCTATAGAAAAAAATAATATTTTGTTTGTGTTTATGAAGGCCCTGGGTAACATTAGAATACAATTTGTACTTCATTTCAAATAACACAATAGCATTTTCATTAGTTTCTGTTACTGTAGGCTATACATTCAATAAAATATTTTTGTGGAGTGCCTTTGTTAAAACTATGAAACAGAAAGCATTTGCGTTGGAACATGGGAACAGCTTGTTTTTACAATGACAAAATAAAAAATAAAAAATAAAAATGTCCTGGGATAAAAACATTGGGTTGTTAATTTACCTGAAATGCACAAGGTCCTCTACTCTGACAACTAATCCACAGATAAAAGGGTAAACCGAGTTTGTTTCTAGTAATCTCTCCTCCTTCAGGCATCATCATCTTCTTTGGACTTTATATAACAGTTGGCAACCAACTTTGAGGTCCATTACCACTACCAACTGGACCTCAGTTCATCTTTTAATCACCCATGTGGGTATATGCTCCTAAAAACCAACGAGGAGATGGCACGTGGGTATATGCTCCTAAAAACCAATGCGGTAATGGGAGAGGCGGGACATGCAGCGAGTCAAGCGTCACAGATAAAACCAAGTTCTATTTTAGCGCCTGGCTACACAGACGCTCGTTGACGCCCGCGAGCAGTGTGGATGCAATTATTTAATAACATCTCCAGTATCAGTCAAAAGTTTGGACACACCTACTCATTCAAGGGTTTTTCTTTATTTTTACTATTTTCTACATTGTAGAACAACAGTAAAGACATCAAAACTATGAAATCACACATATGGATTCATGTAGTAACCAAAAAAAGTGTTAAACAAAGCAAAATATAGTAGCCACCCTTTGCCTTGATGACAGTTTTGCACACTCTTGGCATTCTCTAAACCAGTTTCATGAAGTAGTCACCTGGAATGCATTTCAATTAACAGGTGTGCCTTGTTAAAAGTTCATTTGTGGAATTTCTATCCATCTTAATGTGTTTGAGCCAACAGTTGTGTTAGGACAAGGCAGGGGTGGTATACAGAATGTGGTCCAATAAGCAAGGAGAAATGACAGTCCATCATTACTGTAAGACATGAAGTTCAGTCAAGTGCTATGATGCAATCAAGTGCAATGCAATCAAGTGCTATGATGAAACTGGCTCTCATGAGGACTGCCACAGGATGGGAAGAACCAGAGTTACAAGTTCATTAGAGTTAACTGCACCTCAGATTGCAGCCCAAATAAATGCTTCATAGAGTTCATGTAACAGACATCTCAACATCAACTGTTCAGAGGACACTGTGTGAATCAGGCCTTCATGGTCAAATTGCTGCAAAGAAACCACTACTAAAGGACACCAATAAGAAGAGACTTTCTTGGGCCAAGAAACACGAGTAATGGACATTAGACCGCTGGAAATCTGTCCTCTGGTGTGATGAGTCCAAATGTGAGATGTTTAGTTCCAACTGCCATGTCTTTGTAAGACGCAGAGTTGGTGAACGGATGACGTCCGCATGTATGGTTCCCAATGTGAAGCATGGAGAAGGAGGTGTGATGGGTTGGGAGTGCTTTGCTGGTGACTGTGATTTATTTAGAATCCAAGGCACACTTAATCAGCATGGCTACCACAGCATTCTGCAGCGATATGTCATCCGAGCTGGTTTGCGCTTAGTGGGACTATCATTTGTTTTTCAACAGGACAATGACCGAAAACACACCTTCAGGCTTTGTAAGGGCTATTTGACCAAGAAGGAGAGTGATGGTGCTACATCAGATGACCTGGCCTCCACAATCACCCGAAATCAACCCAATTGAGATGATTTGGGATGAGTTCGACTGCAGAGTGAAATGGAAAGCAACCCACAAGCGCTCAGCATATCTGGGAACTTCAAGACTGTTGGAAAAGCATTCATCATGAAGCTGGTTGAGAGAATTCCAAGAGTGTGCAAAGCTGTCATCAAGGCAAAGGGTCCCTGAAATATATTTTGATTTGTTTAACACTTTTTCGGTTACTACATGATTCCATATGTGTTATTTAATCATTTTAATATCTTCAATATTATTCTACAATGTAGAAAATAGTAAAAATAAAGTAATGCCCTTGAATGAGTAGGTGTGTCCAAACGTTTGACTGGTACTGTATGAGTAAATTTATTTTGCAACGAGAGCGGTGTGGTCAGCATGTAAACATCATTATAAGAGGCAAGTCGCCTTGATAAATAGTGAAACTTGGCAAAAAAGTAATAGCAATAGCATTATAACCTATATTACTGTTGATATGACAGCAATCAAAAATAGTAAATTATTGTAAGCTCGTACTTGTGTGCATCTTCACCCAATTGTAAGGACCGATGCTGGGGATGGGAAGCAGGTACATTTTGAACATGTAATGAAGAACAGACAGGTAACAGGACAGGAACAGCGTCAGCACACAGGTACACAAAGACATATGAACATTAATGCTGAAGCGGGGAACAGAGCGGGGAAACAGAGAGATATAGAGGAAGTAATGACAGAGGTGACTGAGTACAGGTGAGTCCGATAATCGCTGATGCGCGTGATGGGGGGAAGGCAGGAGTGAGCAATACTGGGGAGCCAGTATGCGTGACAGTCCCCCCCCCCCCCCAGAGGCGCCTCGCACGGGCATTGGACAAGCAGGCCGGGTTTAAACTCCCGACGAACCGGCAGAGGCATGGGAGCCTGGCGAGCCGGCTGAAGCATAGGAGCCCGACGATCCGGCTGAGGCGTGAAAGCCTGTCGATCCCGCTGAGGCGTGGGAGCACGATTGTCCGGCAGACGCGCAGCAGCCTGACGCGCCGGCTGGTCGTAAAAACCTGACAATCCGGCTGAGGCCTGACATGGGATGGGTGCCTTCCGAGCCAACCGGGGCAAGAAACCTTTCATGAGAGCCCGAAGAGCTGGCTTAGGCAACCTCGGTTCAGTTGGTGTCGGCCCCCGGAACCGTCGTCACCACCAACCGGAACACCAGCACTCCCCGATGCTTCGTTTGGTGGCCTCGGCATTCTGTAAGGACCGACGCTGGGGATGGGGAGTTGAACATGTAATGAAGAACAGACAGGTAACAGGACAGGAACAGCGTCAGCAAACAGGTACACAAAGACATATGAACATTAATGCTGAAGCGGGGAACAGAGCGGGGAAACAGAGAGATATAGAGGAAGTAATGACAGAGGTGACTGAGTACAGGTGAGTCCGATAATCGCTGATGCGCGTGATGGGGGGAAGGCAGGAGTGAGCAATACTGGGGAGCCAGTATGCGTGACAGCCCCCCCCCCCCCCCCGGGGGAAGGCAGGTGTGCGTAATGATGGTGGCAGGAGTAAGCAATGCAGGGGAGCCTGGCGCCTTCGAGCGCCATGGACGGGGAGCGGGAGCAGGCGTGACACCAATGGCATCAGTTGAATTTCATTTAGCTGTTATCCCTTGTCCTAACAATTGACTAAATGTTTTGTAACATTCACTTACTTGACACACTTTGACATACCTTTGTTTGGTTGTAGTGCGTAATGGTATGTGGCTTTCTCTTGTCCCATTGTCTTGTCATTCTTTAGCAGGTGCCGTTTTTCACGCAGAGGGAGGGAGCTCCCAACAGCAGTGTGTTATATCGACTTAGGAAAAGTCAAGGACGGAGGGCGGCATGAGCTAAAAAATGGCAGGGATTTTTTTTTTAAATCACGAGCAGTCAAAATGACTGCTTTAGCGGTTCTAAAGTTAAACACCAGCAGAGTACACTGAACTAACCACAGCACAGAGAGGGGGTGTTCTACAATTAAGCCAAACATGCAGTGTTCTATGCATGAGACAATATACTGCGGAAAGGAGAGATGGGAATGGTATGAGTGGAAGCAGCCTCTCCTAAAGGATGTTGTAGGTCTGAGTCGGTTTTACTGAGCAGTGGGACAATCAAAGGGAACCGCTGAGCCCTGCAACTCCCCTGCACCTACACCTCCAGCCACCGGGAGGCACTACACCCAGAAGTTGAATTGCCCCCCAATGGGAGAAGCCTTGCCTAGGGACATGCCAGTACCAACCATATTGGAATTCAAAGGGGGGAATCCCAAAATAACTGTTGTCTACATCAGGATGACTAGCTGTCCAGCACTTACATCCCTCATTTGGTGAGAGACACAAACAATGACTATTGTCATGTAGAAATACCATAGTGCAGTTATTCCTGGTTTACTGCCATTGTTTTCCACAAGAAAATAACCTAATAACAGTAAACTGATTTCTCCAGGATTCCTATTCTAATCCTGTAAATGACATTCCTATGCACAAAATAATCCTACCAGATGCCTACATGAGAAATTACTGGAGTGGAAAAGCGCCCACTAAACAGTGGATGTGAGGGGCTGCCAGGGCGGCTGTTAAAAGTGAGAAAGGGCCTGTGAGGCCGTGCCAGATCGTCAGTAATTGGAGGGACCTTCGCATATGCAGTGCCACGTCGGAGGGTTGTACTCACAGAGCAGAGGAGAGCAAGGAAGAGTCCAGTGCCAGGGTTAAAAAAAGTATAGTTATGAGAGAGGCAGAGAGAGACAGAAAGAGAGAGAGAGAGCTGAGAAAAAGAGCTGAGAAAGAGAGCTGAGAGCGAGAGATAGCTGAGAGAGAGAGAGAGAGAGAGAGAGAGAGAGAGAGAGAGAGAGAGAGAGAGAGAGAGAGAGAGAGAGAGAGAGAGAGAGAGAGAGAGAGAGAGAGAGAGAGAGGGCTGAGAGATGGCTGGCTGGCAGCATCCCTCACCCTAAGTAGCCTCACTACTGCTCTGAGTGCCCCTCACAATCAATGACAATCACTCCCTGTCTATCAAGCCACACAGGTTTGGTTTGGAATTTGTTCACTTCTATAAGCCTTGTCATACTCTCAACCTCTGTCATTGATAATCACAAAGGGACAGCTTAGTCATTAAAGGACTGCGTTGCTTTTCTCCCCATGGCTATTTTATCTCAGAACACTGCGTAGCTACACTGGGCCCTCCGAACAAGCTAAATAATAGCTGAACACAGTAGACAGGCTTATCTAATCTGAATCGGACACAGTTAACAACCACGCAGAAACAGGCAAGCACGCAAGCAAACACGCAGACACACATCCGCACGCGCACACACACAGTGGCTGAAGGGTATAACTACCTACTGAAATATTGCAAAACAATGCCCCTTCAATGCCAGAGGAGTGTTTTTCCCTGTCTGCATCTGTAGACTGTAAGCTGTCATCTGTCAATTGGGATGGGCCAGCAGCCGTTATGACAGGATAACAGTGATTTAGTGTGACAGGGATGCAAGGCCACAGTATCCATCACAGGAGAATGGCCTGCATACTCTGACTTCAAAACTACCCCACCAATCCCCACTCCTCCCACTTTACAGCGCAGCCTATCACGGCTGATTTACACCATGCCATGGCACCAAAACAGGATGTCAATTTATGGAGAGTAATAGACACCATCAACTCTGCCAGACAGGAGCCCTGCCCTGTTATTCTTACACAACAAGCAGTGGGTGCATTTCATTATTTACCATAATAAGCTGCATTATGTACAAAAATATAGACAAGAGAAACTTTTGGACAGAAATAAATGTCCAATCTGTGATTAACTCTTACTGTACCATAGAAGTACAGTATAATTCCTAGAACAGACATCCGCATTCACATCAACAGTCTTTAATATGGGGACCAGCCTGTCTCAGCCTCCAGTATTTATGCTGCAGTAGTTTATGTGTCGGGGGGCTAGGGTCAGTTTGTTATATCTGGAGTACTTCTCCTGTCCTATTCGGTGTCCTGTGTGAATGTAAGTGTGCGTTCTCTAATTCTCTCCTTCTCTCTTTCTTTCTCTCTCTCGGAGGACCTGAGCCCGAGGACCATGCCCCAGGACTACCTGACATGATGACTCCTTGCTGTCCCCAGTCCACCTGGCCATGCTGCTGCTCCAGTTTCAACTGTTCTGCCTTATTATTATTTGACCATGCTGGTCATTTATGAACATTTGAACATCTTGGCCATGTTCTGTTATAATCTCCACCCGGCACAGCCAGAAGAGGACTGGCCACCCCACATAGCCTGGTTCCTCTCTAGGTTTCTTCCTAGGTTTTGGCCTTTCTAGGGAGTTTTTCCTAGCCACCGTGCTTCTACACCTGCATTGCTTGCTGTTTGGGGTTTTAGGCTGGGTTTCTGTACAGCACTTTGAGATATCAGCTGATGTACGAAGGGCTATATAAATAAATTTGATTTGATTTGATTTGACCCGTGGCAGTATTGAGTGGATGTTATTCCCATTAACCAGGGAGTAAAAGCAGGAATTTCACCATTCAGTGTGTGCTTTATTATCAAGTCATTCTATTTCTATGTACTGTACCTTACGGAGTTGGCTGGCGGGGGAGCCGCTGCCGTTGACTGGGTGACATTTGAAGTTGAGCAGCAGGTCCCCGATGGCATCCTGGTCCCCATCGGCCCTCTGAGTAGAGAGGGGTGGAAGGGGGGCTCTCTGTCCTGCCGTACACGAAAGACCCTGGAAGTTAGACGGCCTGATCAGAAAGGCCTCCAGGGCTATGTTAGGAGACACCTGGATGGAGACAGAGTGATAGGGAGGGTGGAGTGAGATTATCCTCCGGGTCTGAACAGAAATTGCTGATCATTAAAATTGTTGAACGTGTCGGTCATTTTGTGTTGAATCAACAACAACAACAAAAAGATGTTGACGAAACAAAACCAAAGTGCTGGTCATGCTGAGCTGTGAGACTAAAAGAATGATGAACTAGCTTTGATTCTGAAACCAATCTTGGTAGCACAATATAAGGTGCAGATGTTGGATCTTAATTTGGTCACTCTTTTGTCGCTGAGAATTTTCCCGGGGTTGCAGGAATGACATACATTCACTGAACACCCGCACTAACACACGACTACATTAACAGTATTGCACGTTTCAAGAAGCCTAATTTTGACCAGCTAAAAGCCTAACCACGATCAAGCAACATTACATCTGCGGGAAAAGTGTGAACGGACTAAAACGTTAAAATCCTATTGCTGCAGGATTATTTTGCTGCGAACAATACTGGTCAGATCCAACACCTGTATCCTTTAAGGGGTTCAAATGTAATTTATAGACATTTAAGTGCATTTGATGTTTGTCTACCTACCTTTGATATGACCTGCGTGTCTATGGTGAGAGCCAGGTCTGCGATACGTTCCACACACTGGACGATGCGAGTACACGCCCTGGCCTCGTTCTGAGCCATCCACAGGATGTGTTCCTCCACCAGCATCATGTTACTGGCTATGTCAGAGATATAGTCCCCGAGCTACAGGATTCAGGTAAAAGAGAGAAAAGTAGATCTGTCATTAACATCTATCACATCCACTAAAGAAAAGCCATTTATTATACCAAAACGGATTGCTGGAGGGTGGTGATGGTGACTCTATTCATTATATAAAGATTTCATTTAGATTAGCGTCTCCAATGGGGCATAATCACTTCATTGTGATGACAGTTGAACTATTTACATCAACGTCAGAGTTTTGAATCGAACTGTTCTGTAGAGAGATTGGGTTGGCATTAATCATTGTGTATCTGGGAATCCAAGTATTGGTAGGTTTTCTAGTATGACTGTGTTTACCTATGGCAAGTGGATCGGAGATGAGAGCTCCAACTAATGATCTTCGCACAGAAAATGCCAATTCCAATTCCAACACACTCCTCTGATCTGTGTGCCCAGACCCTGTAGTTGTCTTCAATCGTATAGAGGATAGACATTTTGAATTGGTTAAGGGGATATTATCTCTTCATCACCACACCTCTCAGGTGCATTATTGTCACAAGCAAGAAAAAAAGTAAGATGAAAAGCGCTTTTCAAAATATACTGAAGGCTGTATGGTGGCAGGATAAGACGCCTTTATTCCTGAACTGTGAGTACATGAAGCATAAAGTGCTAGTTCCATTTCCGCTACCGACTGATCAGTTTCATACAGTGTGGCCTACACACAATACACTACATCGTCGAACATCTCATTCCAAAATCATGGGCATTAATATGGAGTTGGTCCCCCCTTTGCTGCTATAACAGCCTCCACTCTTCTAGGAAGGCTTTCCGCTAGATGTCGGAACATTGCTGCGGAGACTTTCTTCCATTCAGCCCAAAGAGCATTGGTGAGGTCGGGCACGGATGTTGGGGGCGATTAGTCCTGGCTCGGAGTTGGCGTTCCAATTCATCCCAAAGGTGTTCGATGGGGTTGAGGTCAGGGCTCTGTGCAGGCCAGTCAAGTTCTTCAACAGCGATCTCGACAAACCATTTCTGTATGGACCTCACTTTGTGCAAGGGGGCAGTGTCATGCTGAAACAGGAAAGGGGCTTGCCCAAACTCTTGCCACAAAGTTGGAAGAATCGTCTAGAATGTAATTCTATGCTGTAGCATTAAGATTTCCCTTTACTGGAACTAAGGGGCCAAGCCTGAACCATGAAAAACAGCCCGAGACCATTATTCCTCCTCCACCAAACTTTACAGTTGGCACTGCATTGGGGCAGGTAGCATTCTCCTGGCATCTGCCAAACACAGATTTGTCAGTCGGACTGCCAGATGGTGAAGTGTGATTCATCACTCCAGAGAACAGGTTTCCACTGCTACAGAGTCCAGAGTCCAATGGCAACAAGCTTTACACCACTCCAGCAGAAGTTAGGCATTGCACATTTATATCTTAGGCTTGTGTGCGGCTGCTCAGTCTTGGACACCCATTTCATGAAGCTCCTGACGAACAGCTCTTCCGCTGACGCTGCTTCCAGAGGCAGTTGGGAACTCGGTAGTGAGTGTTGCTACGCACATCAGCACTCGCCAGTCTTGGTCTGTGAACCTGTGTGGTCTACCACTTCGCGGCTGAGCCGTTGTTGCTCCTAGATGTTTCCACTTCACAATAACTGCCCTTACAGTTGACCCAGGCAGCTCTACCAGGGCCGAAATGTGACGAACTTGTCATGTTTTGTCATTAATTATCATGTCTTGTCCCCGTGCTTCCCCTTCTATTCGTTTCCCTCTGCTGGTCTTATTAGGTTCTTTCCCTCTTTCTATCCCTCTCTCTCCCCCTCCCTCTCTCACTCTCTCGCTCTCTCTTCTCTCTATCGTTCCGTTCCTGCTCCCAGCTGTTCCTATTCCCCTAATCAATCATTTAGTCTTCCCACACCTGTTCCCGATCCTTTTCCCTGATTAGAGTCCCTATTTCTCTCCTTGTTTTCCGTTCCTGCCCCGTCGGATCCTCATCTATAATTCACCGTGCTGTGTCTATGTTTTGCCCTGTCGTGTCGTGTTTCCCTCGGATGCTGCGTGGTGAGCAGGTGTCTGAGTCTGCTAGGTTCAAGTGCCTTCCCGAGGCAACCTGCAGTTCTCGATCAAGTCTCCTGTCTGTTCTCGTCTTTACGAGTAGTATTATGCTTTTTGTTTTGTAAAGTTTCTTTCTGGATTAAGAACTCTGTTTTCGCCAAGTCGCTTTTGGGTCCTCATTCACCTGCATAACAGAAGGATCCGACCCGGGAATGGACCCAGCGACTACAGAGGCTCGTAACACTGCCGTCAAGATCCAAGGAGCCATGCTCGGCAGACACGAGCAGGAATTGTCTGCTGCTCGCCATGCCGTGGAGAACCTGGCCGCTCAGGTTTCCGACCTCTCTGGACAGTTCCAGAGTCTTCGTCTCGTGCCACCTGTTACTTCCTGGCCTGCCGAGCCTCCGGAACCTAGGGTTAATAACCCACCTTGCTACTCCGGGCAGCCCACGGAGTGCCGCTCCTTTCTCACCCAGTGTGATATTGTGTTCTCTCTCCAACCCAACACATACTCTAGTGAGAGAGCTCGGGTTGCTTACGTCATTTCACTCCTTACTGGCCGGGCCCGAGAGTGGGGCACAGCTATCTGGGAGGCAAGGGCTGATTGTTCTAACAATTACCAGAACTTTAAGGAGGAGATGATTCGGGTTTTTGACCGTTCAGTTTTTGGTGGGGAGGCTTCTAGGGCCCTGGCTTCCCTATGCCAAGGTGATCGATCCATAACGGATTACTCTATAGAGTTTCGTACTCTTGCTGCCTCTAGTGACTGGAACGAGCCGGCGCTGCTCGCTCGTTTCTGGAGGGACTCCACACAGTGGTCAAGGATGAGATTCTCTCTCGGGAGGTTCCTTCCAGTGTGGACTCTTTGATTGCTCTCGCCATCCGCATAGAACGACGGGTAGATCTTCGTCACCAGGCTCGTGGAAGAGAGCTCGCATCAACGGTGTTTCCCTGCTCCGCATCGCAACCATCTCCCTCCTCTGACTCTGAGACT